>NC_057796.1:375698721-375895991 GCF_018294505.1 Triticum aestivum | reverse complement strand
GGTGGGGGCCGATGGTCCGGCCGGCGGCCCGTGCGGTGTTCTGTATGGGAAGAATCAGAGACGAGGAAGAAGAAGGGTTAGGAGACGTAGGATCTTCATCCAACCGCCTGAAATGGTCGACTGACCCAAATGCAGACATGCCTTTATATTCAGTACCATCATCGTACCTGCTTAGCACTGCTCCTGAATCCATCAAGCTAAACAACGTGCCACTCATAATTCCAAACTTGTTGCTCAAGTACGAATCTGATATGATGCTGATATTACTAAAACAGATAACATTTAATTGGTCAGCTAATGTTCCTACTTTACTTTCAAAAAAGCACGTGCACCACATATAGAGAGACAGCAGGGAGTTGCTTTCTTAAAGCGCTCTGGTTCATGTGTGGGCACTGGGCAACGAACATTTTACTATCCAAAATCTGCTTGCTCTTCTTTACCATGTTCCTCTTTCGTTCTTCTTTAATAAGTACTCTCTTCGTTCCTAAATACAAGTCTTTGTATAGATTCCACCATGGACTACATATGGAGCAAAATGAGTCAATCTACAATCTAAAATGTATCTGGATACATCTTTATGTGATCCATAGTGGAAATCTCTACCAAGACTTATATTTTGGAATGGAGGGAGTATGATAGTAGTACAGTATGTTCCTTGTAGTGAATATGAGCAGGGACATTTGCAGTGTAGAGGTCTACACGGTCGGTTGGTATGGACACTTTGAACTCGTCGGGCCTCTTTGATTCGTAGGATTTTGTAAACATGGGAATAGGATTTGTAGTGGCCTGCCCACTTGAATCCTATAAGAATAGCAAGGAAATGCGGGGAGCTGTGTCGCCTTTGAGAGTTACACTGATATTAACAGTACGGCACCTTCAGTTGAAGAGAGCTGGTATCCGAAGGCTTTCTAGCTGTACCGGCAATACTAGCACATATATTCCAGCAAGTTCCACTTTGCTGATTTTACTCTGATGCTTACAGTTTTCCCGTTATATCTACACTATGATCTGTGTAGCTGCTTTGTGTCACACTAGCAGCAGTCCACTCTTGAAGCTAAACACCGCAATGGCTTACAAAATTGGCACCAAGGCATTGAGTGCCATTCTGGATGCAATGAAAGTCATACGCTCACCACCTGTTGATTCTTGTTTACAATATGATCCTAATGACTACTCTAACCTCGAGGAGTCAAAGGCAGATGGCCTGTCCTGTACACCCATCAAGGTGCCTGTTCTAATTTGGCAAGGTTTTATTGATTGCGCGTATCTTGCATATGTTGTCTTGCATTTCTTCTACTGTGTTGCACCGCCATCTGCTTAGTTTACTCATCATATATGTCGAGATGCCATGCCCATCCATTATCAATACATATTCCATCTGTCATCATACCATGTTTTTTCACTCAGATGATGTTCTTGTGCATCAGACATCAAAAAGGAAGAGGGTGATTGCCGAACCTGAAGGAGCACCAGCAAAGTCCTTGAAAAACGTGGTTGTGCCGGAGAAATCAGACAACACCCCACTTATATTGGCTGTACAATGATGACCCACAAGTATAGGGGATCTATCGTAGTCCTTTCGATAAGTAAGAGTGTCAAACCCAACGAGGAGCAAAAGGAAATGATAAGCGGTTTTCAGCAAGGTATTCTCTGCAAGCTCTGAAATTATAGGTAACAGATAGTTTTGTGATCAGATAATTGGTAACGAGCAACAGGTAACAAAAGTAAATAAAGTGCAGCAAGGTGGCCCAATCCTTTTTGTAGCAAAGGACAAGCCTGGACAAACTCTTATATGGAGAAAAGCGCTCCCGAGGACACATGGGAATTATCGTCAAGCTAGTTTTCATCACGTTCATATGATTCGCGTTCGGTACTTTGATAATTTGATATGTGGGTGGACTGGTGCTTGGGTGTTGTTCTTACTTGAACAAGCATCCCACTTATGATTAACCTCTATTGCAAGCATCCGCAACTACAACAAAAGTATTAAGGTAACCTAACCATAGCATGAAACATATGGATCCAAATCAGCCCCTTACGAAGCAACGCATAAACTAGGGTTTAAGCTTCTGTCACTCTAGCAACCCATCATATACTTATTACTTCCCAATGCCTTCCTCTAGGCCCAAATAATGGTGAAGTGTTATGTAGTCGACGTTCACATAACACCACTAGAGGTTAGACAACATATCATCAAAATATCGAACGAATACCAAATTCACATGACTACTAATAGCGAGACTTCTCCCATGTCCTCAGGAACAAACGTAACTACTCACAAAGCATATTCATGTTCATAATCAGAGGAGTATTAATATGCATATAGGATCTGAACATATGATCTTCCACCAAATAAACCAACTAGCATCAACTACAAAGAGTAATCAACACTACTAGCAACCTACAGGTACCAATCCCAGACTATGAGACAAGATTTGGATACAAGAGATGAACTAGGGTTTGAGATGAGATGGTGCTGGTGAAGATGTTGATGGAGATTGCCCTCTCCCGATGAGAGGAGCATTGGTGATGATGATGGCAATGATTTCCCCCTCCCGGAGGGAAGTGTCCCCGGCAGAACAGCTCTGCCGGAGCCCTAGATTGGTTCCGCTAAGGTTCCGCCTCCTGGCGGCGGAGTCTCGTCCCGAAAGCTTGCTTGTGATTTTTCTTCGGACGAGAGACTTCATATACCAGAAGATGGGCACCGGAGGGCCAACAGGGGGCCCACAAGGCAGGGGGCACGCCCAGGGGGGTAGGGCGCGCCCCCACCCTCGTGGCCAGGTGGAGGCCCCCCTGTTGTATTTCTTCCGCTCAATATTTCTTATTATTTCCAAAAATAACTTTCGTGGAGTTTTAGGACTTTTGGAGTTGTGCAGAATAGGTCTCTAATATTTGCTCCTTTTCCAGCCCAGAATTCCAGCTGCCGGCATTCTCCCTCCTTATGTAAACCTTGTAAAATAAGAGAGAATAGGCATAAGTATTGTGACATAATGTGTAAGAATAGCCCATAATGCAGTAAATATCGATATAAAAGCATGATGCAAAATGGACGTATCGACTCCCCCAAGCTTAGACCTCGCTTGTCCTCAAGCGGAAGCCGATAACGATAAATTTGTCCACATGTTTAGAGGTAGAGGTGTCGATAAAATAAAATACGGACATGAGGGCATCATGATTATTCTCATAACAGCAACATATATGGATATTGTCATATGGTTTCTTATGCTCAAGTAATAATCAATTCACAATGTAAAGTGTGAATCAGAAATTTTATTGAGAACTAACAAACTAAAATCTCAGTCATTAAAGCAATTGCAATTTATCATAACATCAGAAAGAGTCTATGTCAGAGCTTTCCAGCAAGTCCACATACTCAACTAGCATTTAGTCTTTCATAATTGCTAACACTCACGCAATACTTGTGGTTACGAATTTTTAATCAGACACAGAGAAAGATAGGGGCTTATAGTTTCGCCTCCCAACCTTTTACCTCAAGGGTAATGTCAACAATAATAACTCATGCTAACTTACATCCAATTAGATATATCTATCAGGATCCTTCCAACACCCTGTGCTTGCCAAAGGATAAAATATAAAAAGGAAAGGTGAAGATCACCATGACTCTTGCATAAGGTAGAAGGTAATAATAGTAACAGATAGGCCCTTCGCAGAGGGAAGCAGAGGTTGCCATGCGCTTTCAGGGTTGGATGCACAAAATCTTAATGCGAAAGAACATCACTTTATATTGCCACTTGTGATATGAACCTTTATTATGCAGTCCGTCGCTTTTATTTCTTCCACATCACAAGATCGTATAAAGCTTATTTCCTCCACACCAATCAATCATACATATTTACAGAGCAATTTTTATTGCTTGCACCGATGACAACTTACTTGAAGGATCTTACTCAATCCATAGGTAGATATGGTGGACTCTCATGGCAAAACTGGTTTAAGGGTTTTTTGGAAGCACAAGTAGTTCTCTACTTGGTGCGAAGAATTTGGCTAGCATGAGGGGGAAAGGCAAGCTCAACATGTTGGATGATCCATGACAATATACTTTATCTCAGATATAAGAAAACATAACCCATTACGTTGTCTTCCTTGTCCAACATCAACTCTTTAGCATGTCATATTTTAATGAGTTCTCCCAATCATAAAAGATGTCCAAGATAGTATATTTATATGTGAAACCTCTCTTTCTTTATTACTTCCTATTAATTGCAACGATGACCAAAGCTATGTTTGTCAACTCTCAACAACTTTTAATCATCATACTCTTTCTATGTGAAGTCATTACTCTCAATAAGGTCAATATGATCTCTTTGTTTCTTTTTATATTCTTTTCTCTTTTCTTTTATTCACTCAAGATCATGGCAGAAATAATCAAGCCCTTGACTCAACACTAATCTTTATTATATAGCTCACGGACTCGATTACATCGAGAGATCATAAAGCAAAACTCAAAACTAGATCATACCAAAACTTTTATTCTACTAGATCAAGATACTACTAAATAGGATTGAACTAAGAAAAAGGTAAAGATAGGAGTGTGATGGTGATACGATACCGGGGCATCTCCCCCAAGCTTGGCAGTTGCCAAGGGGAGTGCCCATACCCATGTGATTATGTCTCCTTTGCTGGTGAAGGAGGTGGAGTTGTTGATGATGGGTTAGTTGATGGCGTAGGCTTCATCCTTAATTTGTGCTTGAGGACAGAATTTTGATCACTCAGGTCATCAATCTCCTGCTCCAGTCTTAATATCTTTTTGCATAATTCCTGCTTGTTTTCCTGCAAGAGACGAAAAGGGATAAACTCGATCTTAAATTTCTTTGCTCTATCAAGGAGGCTTGACTTTTTGAACTCCACATGCATGTCCCCAGGTTGAGATAATGGGACTTCATCTTCATCTGAGCTCGTCTCCTCCTTTCTCTTGGTCTCATAGTCCTCTTCTTCTTCCGTGGTCCAACCACAATGCTCCACATCTCCATAGACCTTAGAATCTGCAAGGTAATCAGCCACGTAGCTTTCTCCTTCCGAATCCTGGGACGACATGTTGCTCTAATCTGCAGCAGGACAGCTCGAAACAAGAACAGAAGACAATTGCGTGATACGGGAGTCAAAACCTTCGGGAGATTATATAATGAATTTTTACTAACCAAAATACATATCGTGCAAGAAAACGGAGTCCGGAGAGCACTCGAGGTCCCACAAGGTAGGGGGCGCGCCCAGTAGGGTAGGGCTCACCCTCCACCCTCGTGGAGGCCTCGTGTCCTTCCCGGGCTGCTTCTTATTTTTCTATTTTTCTAAATATTCCAAAACGGAGAAATATTACCATAAAAACTGTTTTGGAGTCAGTTTACTTACCGTACCACATACCTATTCCTTATCAGAGTCTGGAACGTTCCGGAAAGTGTCCCTTATGTATTCCTCCGGGGTTACGGTTTCAATAACATTGGTTTCAATATTTATAGGATTACCTGAGATATAATGTTTAATTCTTTGGCCGTTCACCACCTTCGGATTTGTGCCTTCGAAGTTGTTGATTTTTATGGCACCGGAACGATAGACCTCCTTGATAACGTAAGGGCCTTCCCATTTAGAGAAAAGTTTTCATGTAAAAAATCTTAAACGAGAGTTGTATAGCAAATCACCTACATTAAACTCACGCTTTTGTATCCGTTTGTCATGCCATCTCTTAACTTTTTCTTTAAACAACTTGGCATTCTCATAAGCTTGGGTTCTCCATTCGTCAAGTGAGCTAATATCAAATAACCTCTTCTCACCGGCAAGTTTGAAATCATAATTGAGCTCTTTAATAGCCCAATAAGCCTTATGTTCTAGTTCGAGAGGTAAGTGACATGTTTTTCCATAAACCATTTTATACGGAGACATACCCATAGGATTTTTGTATGCAGTTCTATAAGCCCATAATGCTTCATCAAGTTTCTTGGACCAATTCTTTCTAGATCTATTAACAGTCTTTTGCAAAATTAATTTGAGTTCTCTATTACTCAATTCTACTTGACCACTAGACTGTGGGTGATAAGGAGATGCAATTCTATGATTAACATCATACTTAGCAAGCATTTTACGAGAAGCTCCATGAATAAAATGTGAACCACCATTAATCATTAAATATCTAGGGACTCCAAACCGCGGAAAAATAACTTCTTTAAGCATTTTAATAGATGTATTATGATCAGCACTACTAGTTGGAATAGCTTCTACCCACTTAGTAATGTAATCAACAGCAAGTAAAATATGTGTATATCCATTGGAGGTAGGAAAATGTCCCATATAATCAAAGCCCCAAACATCAAATGGTTCAATAACAAGTGAATAATTCATAGGTATTTCTTGACGTCTACTAATATTACCAATTCTTTGACATTCATCACAAGATAAGACAAACTTACGGGCATCCTTGAAGAGAGTAGGCCAATAAAAACCAGATTGCAATACCTTATATGCAGTTCTATCTCCAGCGTGGTGTCCTCCATAAGCCTCGGAGTGACACTTGCATAGGATATGTTCCTGTTCATGCTCAGGTATACAACGTCTAATAACACCATCTACTCCTTCTTTATAAAGATGTGGGTCATCCCAAAAGTAATGTCTCAAATCATACAAGAACTTTTTCTTTTGCTGGTATGTGAAACTAGGTGGTATAAATTTAGCAACGATATAATTAGCATAATCAGCATACCATGGAGCAGTACGAGAAGTATTTATGACATTGAATTGCTCATCAGGAAAGCTATCATCAATAGGTAGTGGGTCATCAAGAATATTTTCTAACCTAGACAAGTTGTCTGCAACGGGGTTCTCAGCTCCCTTTCTATCAATAATATGCAAATCAAATTCTTGTAGCAGGAAAACCCATCTAATAAGTCTAGGTTGAGCATCTTTCTTTTCCATAAGATATTTAATAGCAGCATGATCAGTGTGAATAGTTACTTTAGAATCGACAATATAAGGTCTGAACTTATCACAAGCAAATACGACTGCTAAGAATTCTTTTTCAGTAGTAGCATAATTTCGTTGAGCATTGTCTAGAGTTTTACTAGCATATTGAATAACATTTAATTTCTTATCAACTCTTTGCCCTAGAACAGCACCTACTGCATAATCACTAGCGTCACACATAATTTCAAAGGGTAAATTCCAATCAGGTGGCTGAACAATAGGTGCAGAGATCAATGCTTTCTTAAGTATTTCAAATGCTTCTACACAATCATCATCGAAGACATATGGTATATCTTTTTGTAATAAATTAGTCAGGGGCCGAGAAATTTTTGAGAAGTCCTTAGTGAACCTCCTATAAAAACCGGCGTGACCAAGGAAACTTCTTATACCTTTGATGTCCTTGGGACATGGCATCTTTTCAATAGCATCAACCTTGGCTTTATCAACCTCAATACCTCTTTCAGAAACTTTATGCCCCAAGACAATACCTTCATTAACCATAAAGTGGCACTTTTCCCAATTCAAGACAAGATTAGTTTCTTCACATCTCTGCAAAACTCGGTCAAGGTTGCTTAAGCAATCATCAAAAGAGGATCCATAGACGGAGAAGTCGTCCATGAAAACCTCACAAATCTTTTCACAAAAGTCAGAGAATATAGCCATCATGCACCTTTGAAAGGTAGCAGGTGCGTTACATAAACCAAAAGGCATGCGTCTATAAGCAAAAGTACCAAAAGGGCAAGTAAAAGTAGTCTTTGATTGATCATTGGGTGACACAGGTATTTGAGAGAAACCAGAATAACCATCTAGAAAGCGAAAATGTGTATGTTTAGATAATCTTTCTAGCATTTGATCAATAAAAGGTAGGGGGTAATGATCCTTTTTAGTAGCTTTATTTAATTTGCGGAAATCCATTACCATCCTATAACCTGTAATAATTCTTTGCGGGATCAACTCATCTTTATCATTAGGGATGATGGTAATACCTCCCTTCTTAGGGACACAATGGACATGACTTACCCACTGACTATCAGCAACGGGATAAATTATACCTGCCTCAAGGAGCTTTAGTATTTCTTTCCTTACCACTTCCTTCATCTTAGGGTTCAGCCGTCGTTGATGATCACAAACTGGTTTGGCATCTTCCTCCAAATTTATTTTATGTTGGCATAGAGTGGGGCTAATGCCCTTAAGATCATCAAGAGTATATCCAATAGCAGCACGGTGCTTCTTCAGAGTTTTCAATAATCTCTCTTCTTCATGCTCTGAAAGGTAAGCACTAATAATAACAGGATATATCTTTTTCTCATCAAGATAAGCATATTTAAGAGTATCAGGCAACGGTTTAAGCTCGAACACGGGATCACCCTTGGGTGGAGGAGGATCCCCTAGGATTTCAACAGGCAAATTGTGTTTCAGTATAGGTTCCTGTTTAAAGAATACTTCATCTATTTCCCTTCTTTCATTCATAAACATATCATTTTCATGGTCTAGCAAATATTGTTCTAAAGGATCACTAGGAGGCACGGCAATAGAAGCAAGACCAATAATTTCATCCTTACTAGGCAATTCTTCTTCACGGTGTTGTCTACTAAATTTAGAAAAGTTGAACTCATGAGACATATCACCCAAACCAATAGTAACAACATCCTTTTCGCAGTCTACCAAAAATAATGGGACAAAAGCTATCTTGTTGGGAACCAAGAACAAGAAAATCAGAAGGATATTTAGTTTTCCCACACAAGACTTCAACATCTCTAACAATTCCCATTGGTGATATAGTATTGGCAAGTTTAATTGTGACATCAATATCTTCTAGCTCAGCAGGTGCAATATCATGCTTAATTTCTTTGTATAAGTCAATAGGTATAGCACTAGCACTAGCACCCATGTCACATAAGCCATGATAACAATGATCTCCTATTTTAACAGAAATAACAGGCATGCCTACCACAGGTCTATGTTTATCTTTAGCACAAGGTTTGGCAATTCTAGCAGTTTCCTCACAAAAATAAATAACATGCCCATCAATATTATCAGACAAGAGATCTTTAACAATAGCAACATTAGGTTCAACTTTAATTTGCTCAGGAGGTGTATAAGTTCTAATATTGCTTTTACGGACCATAGTTGAAGCTTTAGCATGATCCTTTATCCTAACAGGGAAAGGTGGTTTCTCAACATAAGAAGTAGGAACAATAGGATCATTATAAGTGATAGTCTTTTCTTCAACTTTAATAGGTGCAGCTACTTTTACTTCTATCGGAGGATGATATTTAAACCACTTCTCCTTAGGGAGATCAACATAAGCAGCAAAAGATTCACAGAAAGAACCTACTATCTCAGAGTCAAGTCCATATTTAGTGCTAAATTTACGGAAAACATCGGTATCCATAAAGGATTTAACACAATCAAACTTAGGTGTCATACCTGACTCCTTACCTTCGTCGAGATCCCAATCTTCAGAGTTGATTTTAATTCTATCCAATAGGTTTCATTTGAATTCAATAGTCTTCATCATAAAAGAGCCAGCACAAGAAGTATCGAGCATGGTGTGATTGTTATCAGAAAGCCGAGCATAAAAACTTTGAATAATTATTTCTCTTGGAAGCTCATGATTGGGGCATGAATATAACATTGATTTAAGCCTCCCCCAAGCTTGAGCGATGCTTTCTCCTTCGCAAGGCCAGAAATTATATATGTAATTGCGATCACGATGAACAAGATGCATAGGATAAAACTTATGTTGAAATTCCAATTTCAATCGTTTGTAGTTCCATGACCCCGTATCGTCACATAGCTTATACCATGTCGATGCATCTCCCTTCAAAGATAAAGGGAAGACCTTCTTCTTAATAACATCACCGGGTATACCTGCAAGCTTAAATAATCCACAAACTTCATCCACATAGATTAGGTGCTCATCATGATGCTTTGTTCCATCTCCTGCAAAAGGATTAGCTAGCAGTTTTTCTAACATACCCGAAGGAATTTCAAAGTGGACATTTTAATTTTCATTTTCATTTTCAGTCGGTTCCGTAGGTTGAGGAGCAACTCTTTGCTCTACTGGTCGGGGTGAAGATACCCCGAACAAGCCCCTCAGAGGATTACTTTCCATAGTAACAAGTGACAGTAAATTTCAGCACACTATATAAATTTTTCCTTACCAAATTCCACCTACCAAAGAAGCTTCACTCTCGGCAACGGCGCCAGAAAAGAGTCTTGATGACCCACAAGTATAGGGGATCTATCGTAATCCTTTCGATAAGTAAGAGAGTCGAACCCAACGAGGAGCAGAAGGAAATGATAAACGGTTTTCAGCAAGGTATTCTCTGCAAGCACTGAAATTATAGGTAACAGATAGTTTTGTGATAACATAATTGGTAACAAGCAACAGGTAACAAAAGTAAATAAAGTGTAGCAAGGTGGCCCAATCCTTTTTGTAGCAAAGGACAAGCCTGGACAAACTCTTATATGGAGAAAAGCGCCCCCGAGGACACATGGGAATTATCGTCAACCTAGTTTTCATCACGTTCATATGATTCGCGTTCGGTACTTTGATAATTTGATATGTGGGTGGACCGGTGCTTGGGTGCTGTTCTTACTTGAAAAAGCATCCCACTTATGATTAACCTCTATTGCAAGCATCCGCAACTACAACAAAAGTATTAAGGTAAACCTAACCATAGCATGAAACATATGGATCCAAATCAGCCCCTTACGAAGCAACGCATAAACTAGGGTTTAAGCTTCTGTCACTCTAGCAACCCATCATCTACTTATTACTTCCCAATGCCTTCCTCTAGGCCCAAATAATGGTGAAGTGTTATGTAGTCGACGTTCACATAACACCACTAGAGGTTAGACAACATATCATCAAAATATCGAACGAATACCAAATTCACATGACTACTAATAGCGAGACTTCTCCCATGTCCTCAGGAACAAACGTAACTACTCACAAAGCATATTCATGTTCATAATCAGAGGAGTATTAATATGCATATAGGATCTGAACATATGATTTTCCACCAAATAAACCAACTAGCATCAACTACAAAGAGTAATCAACACTACTAGCAACCTACAGGTACCAATCCCAGACTATGAGACAAGATTTGGATACAAGAGATGAACTAGGGTTTGAGATGAGATGGTTCTGGTGAACATGTTGATGGAGATTACCCTCTCCCGATGAGAGGAGCATTGGTGATGATGATGGCAATGATTTCCCCCTCCCGGAGGGAAGTGTCCCCGGCAGAACAGCTCTGCCGGAGCCCTAGATTGGTTCCGCTAAGGTTCCGCCTCGTGGCGGCGGAGTCTCGTCCCGAAAGCTTGCTTATGATTTTTCTTCGGACGAAAGATTTCATATACCAGAAGATGGGCACCGGAGGGCCAACAGGGGGCCCACAAGGCAGGGGGCGCGCCCAAGGGGGTAGGGCGTGCCCCCCACCCTCGTGGCCAGGTGGAGGCCCCCCTGATGTATTTCTTCCGCTCAATATTTCTTATTATTTCCAAAAATAACTTTCGTGGAGTTTCAGGACTTTTGGAGTTGTGCAGAATAGGTCTCTAATATTTGCTCCTTTTCCAACCCAGAATTCCAGCTGCCGGCATTCTCCCTCCTTATGTAAACCTTGTAAAATAAGAGAGAATAAGCATAAGTATTGTGACATAATGTGTAATAATAGCCCATAATGCGGTAAATATCGATATAAAAGCATGATACAAAATGGACGTATCATACAACCAGTGACACAAAACGTAGGACGGACTCCAGCAGACTGTACCCATACTTCACTGGCCACACCACTTGCCGCACCACACAGGACCTGCACTCCAGCAAAAGGTATGCCGATTCCAGTTTCCATAGCACCAGCCGTACCACAGAAAATCACACTCCAGCAAAAAGTACAGCAAGTCCACCGGCTGAAGACTTATCCCAACTACAAAGACGGCCAATTCCTGCAGATTGGAACTCCATTCCAGTTATTCCCAGTTTAAAAGACAATGCTTTCAATGTTGTTAGGGACTACGTGCATATATTCCCATCATGGGAAGATTATAGTGAAGACAAACACCATTTTCACATCTTCCTATCCCACTTACGTGTAAGTGCTATTATTCATGGTGATTATTTTCCTGTTTTCTGCTGATTGAACACATCAATGATTTACATTACATTGTTGTAAGTAGGCGAGGGTCAATCTGGATAGTCATGACGTGCAAAGCTTGCTTGCACTTTTCAAGGAAGCATTGCATCAGTATCGGTGTTACCTGAGGAAAGCACACTTTGATGGAAAGTCTATAAACGAATTTCTGGTGAAGTCTCCTGTGCTAAATTTAGAAGACATTGAATGGAAAAACCTTATTATGCACTGGTCTCATTCCGAGGATGAGGTACTGTCTATGATATCGCATGACAATTTGAACTTCTACTTTTCCGTATGTGCCTTACGGATCTTTTTTGTAGGAAATCTGCTCGAAAAAGAATTCCGGTTTGAAAAGAACGACAAGATATCGCAAATATGCTGCCCACTGCTTTGCTCTTGTTAGTACCTATTTTCCTATATCACTGTACTTGCATACATACCTGGTTCATTCTGTGACAGCAGTATGCATGATAGCTTGCTTATCAATTGTTCGCTCCAAATTATCTGATCTGTATGAATGGTTACATTAGTGTAGAATATATCCAATGCCAATGAATTTTTTAGCTCTGCATTGTTCTTGTAAGTACCTGCTGTCCTCTATCAGTGTACTTATATTGACAGGTAGTTGTTCATGTACCATCACTCTGTAGCTTATTTTCCTTTTCCATCCATTTTCTACACATAAGATCTATATTTACTCTTAATATAAGGTTGGTTAACACCGATGGTACTGAAGAAGATTAGCTCTGCATTGCTCTTGGCTGTACCTTTTGCCTGTATCGCTATACTTACATTTATAGCTACTTGGTTATGTAGCATCACTCTTCATCTTATCTTAAATATTCTCCATTTTTTCTTATATTGTCACATCTATATTTACTCTTAAAAAATGTAGAATAAAGGCAATGCTTACGAAGAAGATTCTGTGGTAAACTTCTTGAATTGCCCCCCATCAGCATGGACAAGGTCTTTATAGAGCCTTCCTTCACCAATAATGTAAGTTTGTCCTTCTCAAGCCTTCAAACTTTGTTGTGTATATTTGGTTAGGCATGACTACAACAGCTGTTTATTTTTGGTGTTTGCATCAAATTGCATGTTTAAAGTTTATTATGTACTCCAGTTCTTAAACAAAAGTTTGTCCTTCATACCATGTAAATTAAACTATATAGAGCAAGTGATCTTATTTTGCCAATCTGAAATGGGATAAATTGACATCACACTAATCATTGATACTTATGAGTTCTTGATCTGTAATCCAGAGGTGTCGTGAAGCTGCCAACTCCTTCACAATGTCATTTCCTACCATGTCTTGACCTGAACAATACCATATTGTGTTATTGCTATTTTAAACTGTGTCACATTATTCGTCAGTAAGAAATGTGATGAATTGTCAGCACTGATACTTGTATGTGCAAAACCTGTCATCTATCTGCTTGTTTATCTTTCAGAGTGAGGAGCATATAAGTGTCAAACAAGTGCAGTCTCACCAGCTTGGTCAGCTGCTTGCGCTGCAGCTCCCGAGCAGGGCTAACCTTTCTTGAACTCTATTGAAGTGCTGTCGGTTTTGTATATTATTTTGTCGGCGTGTTTAGTTGCACTGCTGGCGATCTTTGATGCCCGGTGTATGTAATCTGCTGTCTGCTTTTGCTTTATTATCATTGTGGCGAACTTTGATGCCCAGTGGATGTAATATGCCGGAATTTCTTTATTGTATAGTCTAGGTTTTTTTCTTATTCACGATGCTGCAGTTATTTTATTGTATATATATCCTGTCTTCGCAGTAAACCGGCCAAACCGTAAAATTACGGTACATAATCGGGCCGTCATGCAAATCACCATGTATGATCCGCATCATGGGCCCCGTCATCTTGGTTCATTAACAGGCCTAAATGTAAACTGGCCCACTAATAGATTCGGGCCTTTAATAGGCCGAGTAAACCGCCGGCCCTATTTTACCAAGAAAACACAATGGGCCTTTAGGAGGCTGAAAAGTAGCTTGGGCCTGAAACGTGCCGAACAGCTCACGGGCCGGCAGCAGGCCGAAATAGACCCCGGCCCATGAATGTGCCAATCAAATCATGGGCTTATAACAGGCCAAAACTGTCTCGTTCCTAGTTTGGCCATATCAGATTATCGGCTACGAGCAGGCCGGATGCAAACCGTGCCGTAGTTAGGCCCAACTGTATGACGGGCTTTTAACAGGCCAAAATTAATATAGGGCCTAAATGTTAAACGGGCCCTTAACAGGCCGAAACTAATATTAGGCCGAATTACTAAATGGGCCTTTAGCAAATGGGCCCAAAAGTGTAGCATCCAGTTGACAGGCCGAATCTGATATGGGCCATAATTTAGCCCAAAGCCTCTTAAAGGACCGAACCTAATCTGGGCCGTAATTTGGCCCAGAACGTGGTAGGCTTTTAACGGGCCGGATCTCATATGGGCCATTATTAGGCTCGGAACATGGCAGGCCATTAATGGACCGGATCAAATATGGGCCGGCATTTGTCCCAAAACATGGCAGCCAGTTAATGGGCCGGCCTACTAGGGTCCTCAAAATCTTGTGGGCCTACAGCTGGGCCGGCCCATTAATGTCGGCGAAATCTCGCGCCTTTAGCTGGGCCGGCCCATTATGGTCCTCAAAATTCTAGTGGGCCTTCACCTGGGCCGGCCCATTATGGCGCGCAAAAATCTTGTGGGCCTTTACCTGGGCCGGCCCATTATGGCCCGCAAAATCTTGTGGGCCTTTAGCTGGGCCGTCCCATTACGGGCCGCAAAATCTTGTGGGCCTTTAGTTGGGCCGGCCCATTTAAACTTTATGGGCCACTGTTGGGCCGTGCCACGTGTCGACGTATCGTAGGCGCTTTGGGTCCAATGAGTGGATGACATCTATCCCAACGGTGAGCCAACACGTGTTTCCTCCAGCCAATGATGATTTTACACGTGGAAAATCCCCATTGGTCGGGGCTGTTAACGGGTTATCGGATCCAAAACCAGACCCGATAGCTTAACGGTGTTCCGTTACGGTGGATGCCACGTGTCGGTCACCCTTGCCGAAAGCACTTCTGTGACGCGTGATTTATCGTCATGGAAGTGGACACTTCCGTGATGATAATTTTGGTAATGTCATGGAACACTTCTGCGACAGCACAGGTATGACTATCTTGATTCTGTCATAAATTTGTCATGGATGTACATGCATGACAAAAAACGCGACCTACTATGACAAACACGTATCATCACGGAAGTGTCTTTTTTTTGTAGTGCCCCTTACCTTTTATTGATCAAATTCTAGAAAGATTATCCAAACATACACATTTTTGCTTTCTAGATGGTTATTCTGGTTTCTCTCAAATACCTATATCAAAAGAGGATCAAGAAAAGACCACTTTTACTTGTCCTTTCGGTACCTTTGCTTATAGACGTATGCCTTTTGGTTTATGCAATGCACCTTCTACCTTTCAAAGATGCATGATGGCTATATTCTCTGATTTTTGTGAAAAGATTGTTGAGGTTTTCATGGATGATTTTCCCGTATACGGAACTTCTTTTGATGATTGCTTGAGCAACCTTGACCGAGTTTTGCAGAGATGTGAAGAAACTAATCTTGTCTTGAATTGGGAGAAGTGCCACTTTATGGTTAATGAAGGTATTGTCTTGGGGCATAAAATTTCTGAAAGAGGTATTGAAGTCGATAAAGCTAAAGTTGATGCTATTGAAAAGATGGCGTGTCCCAAGGACATCAAAGGTATAAGAAGTTTCCTTGGTCATGCTGGTTTTTATAGGAGGTTCATTAAAGACTTCTCAAAAATCTCTAGGCCTCTGACTAATCTATTACAGAAAGATATTCCTTTTATCTTTGATGATGATTGTGTAGAAGCATTTGAAATACTTAAGAAAGCTTTGATTTCTGCACCTATTGTTCAACCACCTGATTGGAATTTACCCTTTGAAATTATGTGTGATGCTAGTCATTATGCTATAGGTGCTGTTCTAGGACAAAGAGTTAATAAGAAATTAAATTTTATTCAATATGCTAGTAAAACTCTAGATGGTGCCCAGAGAAATTATGCTACTACTGAAAAAGAATTTTTAGCAGTTGTATTTGCTTGTGATAAGTTTAGACCGTATATTGTTGATTCCAAAGTAACTGTTCACACTGATCATGCTGCTATTAAATATCTTATGGAAAAGTAAGATGCTAAACCTAGACTTATTAGATGGTTCTTTTACTACAAGAATTTGATTTGCATATTATTGATAGAAAGGGAGCTGAGAACCCCTTTGCAGACAACTTGTCTAGGTTAGAGAATGTTCTTGATGACCCACTACCTATTGATGATAGCTTTCCTGATGAACAATTAGCTGTCATAAATGCTTCTCGTACTGCTCCATGGTATGCTGATTATGCTAATTACATTGTTGCTAAATTCATACCACCTAGTTTCACATACCAGGAAAAGAAAAAGTTGTTCTATGATTTAAGGCATTACTTCTGGGATGACCGACATCTTTATAAAGAAGGAGTAGATGGTGTTATTAGGCGTTGTATACCTGAGCATGAACAGGAACAGATCCTACGCAAGTCTCACTCTGAGGCTTATGGAGGACACCACGCTGGAGATAGAACTGCACATAAGGTATTGCAATCCTGTTTTTATTGGCCTACTCTCTTCAAGGATGCCCGTAAGTTTGTCTTGTCTTGTGATGAATGTCAAAGAATTGGTAATATTAGTAGACATCAAGAAATTCCTATGAATTATTCACTTGTTATTGAACCATTTGATGTTTGGGGCTTTGATTATATGGGACCGTTTCCTTCCTCTAATGGGTATACACATATTTTAGTTGATGTTGATTACGTTACTAAGTGCGTAGAAGCTATTCCAACTAGTAGTGCTGATCATAACACCTCTATGAAGATGCTTAAAGAAGTTATTTTTCCGAGGTTTGGAGTCCCAAGATATCTAATGACTGATGGTGGTTCACATTTTATTCATGGTGCTTTTCGTAAAATGCTTGCTAAGGATGACGTTAATCATAGAATTGCATCTCCATACCACCACAGTCTAGTGGTCAAGTAGAATTGAGTAATAGAGAGCTCAAATTAATTTTGCAAAAGACTGTTAATAGATCTAGAAAGAATTTGTCCAAGAAACTTGATGATGCATTATGGGCCTATAGAACTGCATATAAAAATCCTATGGGTATGTCTCCATACAAAATGGTTTATGGAAAAGTGTTACCTCTTGAGCATTGTGTTGGTTTTTCCCTTGAAGAGGAAAGGGTGATGCAGTAAAGTAGTGTAAGTATTTCCCTCAGTTTTTGAGAACCAAGGTATCAATCCAGTAGGAGACCACGCTCAAGTCCCACGCACCTACACAAACAAATAAGAACCTTGCAACCAACGCGATAAAGGGGTTGCCAATCCCTTCACGGCCACTTGCAAAAGTGAGATCTGATAGAGATGATAAGATAATATGTTTGCTATTTTTATGATAAAGAGTAAAAGTAAAGAAAGCAAAATAAAGGGTGATAGAAATAAAGGAAGATTAATATGATGGAAAATAGACCCGGGGGCCATAGGTTTCACTAGTGGTTTCTCTCAAGAGCATAAGTATTATGGTGGGTAAACGAATTACTGTCGAGCAATTGATAGAATTGAGCATAGTTATGAGAATATCTAGGTATGATCATGTATATAGGCATCACGTCCGAGACAAGTAGACCGACTCCTGCCTGCATCTACTACTATTACTCCACACAACCGCTATCCAGCATGCATCTAGAGTATTAAGTTCATAAGAACGGAGTAATGCTTTAAGCAAGATGACATGATGTAGAGGGATAAACTCATGCAGTATGATATAAACCCCATCGTTTTATCCTCGATGGCAACAATACAATACGTGTCATTTCCCCTACTGTCACTGGGATTGAGCACCGCAAGATTGAAACCAAAGCTAAGCACTTCTCCTATTGCAAGAAAGATCAATCTAGTAGGCCAAACCAAACTGATAATTCGAAGAGACTTGCAAAGATAACCAATCATACATAAAAGAATTCAGAGGAGTTTCAAATATTGTTCATAGATAATCTTGATCATAAACCCACAATTCATTGGATCTCGACAAACACACCGCAAAAGAAGAGTTACATCGAATAGATCTCCAAGAGAACTTTGTATTGACCTCTAAAGAAAGAGAAGAAGCCATCTAGCTAATAACTATGGACCCGAAGGTCTGAGGTAAACTACTCACACATCATCGGAGAGGCTATGGTGTTGATGTGGAAGCCCTCCGTGATCGATCAAATGGTCAAAGGGCATTCGAGGGACCTCGACGGAAAAAGTAAGGGCAAAACTGAGCAAGCTCGAAAAGTAAGGGCAAAACCCATGGGTAGGAACCAACTAGGGGTAAAAAATGCAATTGTCCCTAATAACTATGGACCCGAAGGTCTGAGGTAAACTACTCACACATCATCGGAGAGGCTATGGTGTTGATGTAGAAGCCCTCCGTGATCGATGCCCCCTCCGGCGGAGCGCCGGAAAAGGCCCCAAGATGGGATCTCACGGGTACAGAGAGTTGCGGCAGTGGAAATAGGGTTTTGGCTCTGTATATGATGTTTCCAGGGTATATGAGTATATATAGGCGAAAGAGGTCGGTCAAGAGAGCTACGAGGGGCCCACGAGGGTGGGGGCGCGCCCAGGGGGGCAGGCGCGCCTCCCTGCCGCGTGGCCTCCTCGTTGATTGCTTGACGTCCACTCCAAGTCCTCTGGATCACGTTTGTTCCGAAAATCACGTTCCCGAAGGTTTCATTCCGTTTGGACTCCTTTTGATATCCTTTTCCTCCGAAACACTGAAATAGGAAAAAAACCAGCAATTTGGGCTGGGCCTTCGGTTAATAGGTTAGTCCCAAAAATAATATAAAAGTGTATAATAAAGCCCTTTAAACAGCCAAAAGAGAATATATAATAGCATGGAACAATCAAAAATTATAGATACGTTGGAGACGTATCAAGCATCCCCATGCTTAATTCCTGCTCGTCCTCGAGTAGGTAAATGATAAAAACAGAATTTTTGATGTGGAATGCTACTTAGCATAATTTTCAATGTAATTCTCTTAATTGTGGCATGAATATTCAGATCCGAAAGATTCAAGATAAAAGTTTAATATTGACATAAAAGTAATAATACATCAAGAATACTAACTAAGCAATTATGTCTTCTCAAAATAACATGGCCAAAGGAAGTTCATCCCTACAAAATCATATAGTTTGGTCATGCTCCATTTTCATCACACAACAATGCTCTCATCATGCACAACCCCGATGACAAGCCAAGCAATTGTTTCATACTTTAGTAATCTCAAACTTTTTCAACTTTCACGCAATATATGAGAGTGAGCCATGGATATAGCACTATGGGTGGAATAGAATATGATGATGGGGGTTATGTGGAGAAGACAAAAAAGGAGAAAGTCTCACATTGACGCGGCTAATCAATTGGCTTGGGAAATGCCCATCAATTGATGTCAATGCAAGGAGTAGGGATTGCCATGCAACGGATGCACTAGAGCTATAAATGTATGAAAGCTCAACAAAAGAAACTAAGTGGGCCTTTGAGGAAGCCCATTTCAGGAAGACCTAGGGCATTTGAGGAAGCCCATTGTTGGAATATACAAGCCAAGTTCTATAATGAAAAATTACCACTAGTATATGAAAGTGACAAAACAAGAGACTCTCTATCATAAAGATCATGGTGCTACTTTGAAGCACAAGTGTGGAAAAAAAGGATAGTAGCATTGCCCCTTTTTATTTTCTTTTTTTGGGATTTTTTATTTGGCCTTTATTTTTTGTGACAATGCTCTATGAATGATGATCATCACACTTCTATTTATTTACAACTCAATGATTACAACTCGATACTAGAACAAAGTATGACTCTATATGAATGCCTCCGGCGGTGTACTGGGATGGGCAATGAATCAAGAGTGGCATGTATGAAATAATATGCGTGGTGGCTTTGCCACAAATACGATGTCAACTACATGATCATGCAAGGCAATATGACAATGATGAAGCGTATCATGATAAACGGAACGGTGGAAAGTTGCATGGCAATATATCTCGGAATGGCTATGAAAATGCCATAATAGGTAGGTATGGTGGCTGTTTTGAGGAAGATATAAGGAGGTTTATGTGTGATAGAGCGTATCGAATCACGGGGTTTGGATGCACCGGCCAAGTTTGCACCAACTCTCAAGGTGAGAAAGGGCAATGCACGGTACCGAAGAGGCTAGCAATGATGGAAGGGTGAGAGTGCGTATAATCCATGGACTAAACATTAGTCATAAAGTACTCACATAGTTATTGCAAAAATATACAAGTCATAAAAAACCAAGCACTACGCGCATGCTCCTAGGGGGATAGATTGGTAGGAAAAGACCATTGCTCATCCCCGACCGCCACTCATAAGGAGGACAATCAAAGAACACCTCATGTTTCAAATTTGTTACACAACGTTTACCATACGTGCATGCTACGGGACTTGCAAACTTCAACACAAGTATTTCTCAAATTCACAATTACTCAACTAGCACAACTTTAATATCACTACCTCCATATCTCAAAACAATCATCAAGCATCAAACTTCTCTTAGTATTCAACGCACTTATAAGAAAGTTTTTACTAATCTTGGATGCCTATCATATTAGGACTAATTTCACAATTTAAGCAAATTACCATGCTGTTTTGTAGGACTCTCAAAATAATATAAGTGAAGCATGAGAGATCAATAATTTCTATAAAACAAAACCACCACCGTGCTCTAAAAGATATAAGTGAAGGACTAGAGCAAAAACTATATAGCTCAAAAGATATAAGTGAAGCACATAGAGTATTCTAATAAATTCCGAATCATGTGTGCCTCTATCAAAAGTGTATTCAGCGAGGAAGATTGTGGTAAACTAAAAAGCAAAGACTCAAATCATACAATACGCTCCAAGCAAAACACATATCATGTGGTGAATAAAACTATAGCATCAAGTAAAGTTACCGATGGACGAAGACGAAAGAGGGGATGCCTTCCGGGGCATCCCCAAGCTTAGGCTTTTGGTTGTCCTTGAATTTTACCTTGGGGTGCCTTGGGCATCCCCAAGCTTAGGCTTTTGCCAATCCTTATTCCATAATCCATCAAATCTTTACCCAAAACTTGAAAACTTCACAACACAAAACTCAACAGAAAATCTCGTGAGCTCCGTTAGCGAAAGAAAACAAAACACCCCTTTAAGGTACTGTATTGAAATCATTCTTTATTTATATTGGTGTTAAACCCACTGTATTCCAACTTCTCTATGGTTTATAAACTCTTTTACTAACCATAGATTCATCAAAATAAGCAAACAACACACAAAAAACAGAATCTGTCAAAAACAGAACAGTCTGTAGTAATCTGTATCTAACGCAAACTTCTGTAACTCAGAAAATTCTGATAAAATAGGAAATCCTAAATAATTTGTTTATTGATCTACTGCAATTGGAATCAGTATTTTATCACGTTCTGGTGAGTTTAAACAATTGTTTTCGTGAACAGAAAGTTTCTGACTTTTTCAGCAAGAACAAATAACTATTATCCAAGAAGATCCTATAGGTTTTACTTGGCACAAACACTAATTAAAACATAAAAACAAATCTAACCAGAGGCTAGATCAAATATTTATTCCTAAACAGGAGCAAAAATCAAAAAACTAAAAAAACTTGGGTTGCCTCCCAACAAGCGCTTTTCTTTAAAGCCCTTTTAGCTAGGCATTGAGATTTTGATGATGCTCACATAAAAGATGGTAATTGAAACACAAAGAGAGCATCATAAAACATGTGAAAATCACATCTAAGTCTAACATACTTCCTATGCATAGGAATCTTATAGGGAAACAAATTATAAAGGAAAGCAAAAACTAGCATATGCAAGGAAGCGGAAAGAAACAATAGCAATCTGAACATAACGAGAGGTAATTTAGTAACATGAAAATTTCTACAACCATATTTTCCTCTCTCATAATAATTACATGTAGGATCATAAGCAAATTCAACAATATAGCTATCACAAAACATATTCTTAACACGATCCACATGTATGCAAAGTTGACACTCTTCCAAAATAGTGGGGATTAACATTAACTAAAGTCATGACCTCTCCAAACCCACTTTTATCAAAAATACCATAAGGTTGAACATTCTCCAAATATGTGGGATCTAAAGTTCACACTCTTCCAAACCCACTTTCAATATTATTGCAAACACTGATATCAATCTCATATTCATCATGGGGCTTAAATAAATTTTCAAGATCATAAGAAGAATCACCCCAATCATGATCATTGCAACAAGTAGTAGACATAGCAAAACTAGCATCCCCAAGCTTAGGGTTTTGCATATTATTAGCACAATTGACATCAAGAGAATTTATAGTAAAATCATTGCAATCATGCTTTTCATCGAAGGAATCATCAAGTATGGGTGCAATAGCAACGATCTCATGTTTAACATATGGAACTATAGCAAATTCATCTTCATAAATATTTGCATCATGGCCACAAGAATAGCAAGCATCATGTTCATCAAGGGAGATTTCAATCAAATCATCGGGATCATAATTATCTACAGACCCATGCATATCATTATTTTCTTCCAAAGTGGTCATTCTTTCAATAAATTCTTTGACATAGACATTATGAGCATATTTTTCATAGCAATATTTAAGTATGTCAAAATTTTCAGATTCGTAGAGAGTAACATCATACTTTTCAATCAAAGAAGCAACTTCATAAGGACCCTTAAAAGCAACAAATTCTTCAATTTGTTCGATATCATAGTAACTATAAACACCCTTTGCATAAGAAGATAAGATTTCATTTTCATTAAACTCACATAGGTAGGGAGGGTGTTTTTTAGGGTTCTTAGAGCAACAAGTAATATCACAAATTTCACAAAGATTCCAAGCATAACACAACAATCTGTTTATTTTTTCCCATAAGAGTCTCCCCTTTTCAGACAAACGGTGACGCACAAAATGAGCATGCTCATCTAAAGATTTCCCATCAACTAGGCTAGTTGGGGTTTCAGCACGAGCGCATAAGGATCGAAGATGATCCAAGTAGAACAATTTAAGTGGATCCATAACAATAGATTTTTAGCAAGCAAAGATGCAAGCAAATAGAAGGCACATGGTAACACAAGCAAACAATAGATCTGGCGAGAAAAAGGCAAACGAAAAAGAAGGCGAGTAAAACGGCAAGGGTGAAGTGGGGGAGAGGAAAACGATAGGCAAATGGCAAATAATGTAATGCGAGGGATAAGAGTTTGTGATGCGTACTTGGTATGTCTTGACTTGTGCGTAGTCTCCCCGGCAACGGTGCCAGAAATCCTTCTTGCTACCTATTGAGCACTGCGTTGGTTTTCCCTTGAAGAGGAAAGGGTGATGCAGTAAAGTAGCGTAAGTATTTCCCTCAGTTTTTTAGAACCAAGGTATCAATCCAGTAGGAGACCACGCTCAAGTCCCACGCACCTACACAAACAAATAAGAACCTTGCAACCAACGCGATAAAGGGGTTGCCAATCCCTTCACGGCCACTTGCAAAAGTGAGATCTGATAGAGATGATAAGATAATATTTTTGGTATTTTTATGATAAAGAGTAAAAGTAAAGAAATAAAAATAAACGGTGATAGAAATAACGGAAGATTAATATGATGGAAAATAGACGCGGGGGCCATAGGTTTCACTAGTGCCTTCTCACAAGAGCATAAGTATTACGGTGGGTAAACGAATTACTGTCGAGCAATTGATAGAATTGAGCATAGTTATGAGAATATCTAGGTATGATCATGTATATAGGCATCACATCCGAGACAAGTAGACCGACTCCTGCCTGCATCTACTACTATTACTCCACACATCGACCGCTATCTAGCATGCATCTAGAGTATTAAGTTCATAAGAACGGAGTAATGCTTTAAGTAAGATGACATGATGTAGAGGGATAAACTCATGCAATATGATATAAACCCCATCTTTTTATCCTCGATGGCAACAATACAATACGTGTCGTTTCCCCTATTGTCACTGGGATCGAGCACTGCAAGATTGAACCCAAAGCTAAGCACTTCTCCTATTGCAAGAAAGATCAATCTAGTAGGCCAAACCAAACTGGTAATTCGAAGAAACTTGCAAAGATAACCAATCATACATAAAAGAATTCAGAGGAGATTCTAATATTGTTCATAGATAATCTTGATCCTAAACCCACAATTAATTGGATCTCGAAAAACACACCGCAAAAGAAGAGTTACATCGAATAGATCTCCAAGTGAACTTTGTATTGAGATCCAAAGAGAGAGAGAAGAATCCATCTAGCAAATAACTGTGGACCCGAAGGTCTGAGGTAAACTACTCACACATCATCAGAGAGGCTATGGTGTTGATGTAGAAGCCCTCCATGATCGATGCCCCCTCCGGCGGACCGCCGGAAAAGGCCCCAAGATGGGATCACATGGGTACAGAGAGTTGCGACGGTGGAAATAGGGTTTTGGCTCCGTATATGATGTTTCCAGGGTATATGAGTATATATATAGGCGAAAGAGGTCCGTCAGGAGAGCTACGAGGGGCCCACAAGGGTGGGGGGCGCGCCTAGGGGGGCAGGCACACCTCCCTGCCTCATGGCCTCCTCGTTGATTGCTTGACGTCCACTCCAAGTCCTTTGGATCATGTTTGTTCCGAAAATCACGTTCCCGAAGGTTTCATTCCGTTTGGACTCCTTTTGATACCCTTTTCCTTCGAAACACTGAAATAGGCAAAAAACAGCAATTTGGGCTAGGCCTCCAGTTAATAGGTTATTCCCAAAAATAATATAAAAGTGTATAATAAAGCCCATTAAACATCCAAAACAGAATATATAATAGCATGGAACAATCAAAAATTATAGATACGTTGGAGACGTATCAAGCATCCCCATGCTTAATTCCTGCTCGTCCTCGAGTAGGTAAATGATAAAAACAGAATTTTTGATGTGGAATGCTACTTAGCATAATTTTCAATGCAATTCTCTTAATAGTGGCATGAATATTCAGATCCGAAAGATTCAAGATAAAAGTTTAATATTGACATAAAAGTAATAATACATCAAGCATACTAACTAAGAAATTATGTCTTCTCAAAATAACATGGCCAAAGGAAGTTCATCCCTACAAAATCATATAGTTTGGTCATGCTCCATTTTCGTCACACAAGAATGCTCTCATCATGCACAACCCCGATGACAAGCCAAGCAATTGTTTCATACTTTAGTAATCTCAAACTTTTTCAACTTTCACGCAATATATGAGTGTGAGCCATGGATATAGCACTATGGGTGGAATAAAATATGATGATGGGGGTTATGTGGAGAAGACAAAAAGGAGAAAGTCTCACATTGACGTGGCTAATCAAACTTGCCGGTGAGAAGAGGCTATTTGACATTAGCTCACTTGATGAATGGAGAACCCAAGCCTATGAGAATGCCAAATTGTTTAAGGAAAAAGTTAAAAGATGGAATGACAAAAGGATACAAAAGCGTGAGTTTAATGTAGGTGATTATGTGTTGCTATTGAACTCTCGTTTAAGATTTTTTGCAGGAAAACTTCTCTCTAAATGGGAAGGACCTTATGTTATCGAGCAGGTCTATCACTCCAGTGCCATAAAAATCAACAACTTCGAAGGCACAAACCCGAAGGTGGTGAACGGTCAAATAATCAAACATTATATCTCAGGTAATCCCATAAATGTTAAAACTAATGTTATGGAAACCGTAACCCCGGAGGAATACATAACGGACACTTTCCAGAACATTTCAGACTCCAAAAAGGAGTAGGTACGTGGTACGGTAAGTAAACAACCTCCAAAACAGATCTAATGGCAATTTTTCTCCGTTTTGGAATATTTAAGAAAATAGGAAAATAAGAAGTAGTCCGGGAAGGACACAAGGCTTCCACGAGGGTGGAGGGCGCGCCCTACCCCCTGGGCACGCCCCCTGCCTCGTGGGCACCTCGTGTGCTCTCCGGACTCCGTTTTCTTGCACGATACTTCTTTTGGTCGGTAAAAATTCATTATATAATCTCCCGAAGGTTTTGGCTCCTGTATCATGAAAATATCCTCTGTTTTTGTTTCGAGTTGTTTCTGCCACAGATTAGAGCGAGATGTCTTCTCAAGAGTCGGTCGGGGAGAGTCGGGTGTCTCATCCAGCACCGGGACCAGGAACAAACAGCAATGCTGACCACTTTGGGCTAGCAACGGAGGAAGAGATGGAGGCTGATATGAAAAGGATAGATGCCATGGAGGAGGATCAAGAAGTCACTTATCATTTTCGGGCCGGATTCACGATGGGGGAACTACAGAACTCGGTTATCCCTTCCAATGTTAGATTTCTTTCGTACGAGAATATGAAAAAGTGTGTTACTTGTTCCCCCGCAGCTATGCAACATCCTTGGGTGAAAGGAGCTTTAGCCTTCACGGGTAAGCTCCGAAAGGAAATAATGGACCTCAAGCAACAAGTCAATAAGCTCGAGGAGGAGAATCTTATCCTAAGGGGCATCATCGCCAAGAATATCGCTTCACCACCTCCGAAGAAAGACATAATCACATGGGTATGGGCACTCCCCTTGGCAACTGCCAAGCTTGGGGGAGGTGCCCCGGTATCGTATCACCATCACACTCCTATCTTTACTGTTTTTCTTAGTTCGATCCTTTTGGTAATATCTTGATCTAGTAGAATAAAGTTTTAGTATGATCTAGTTGTGAGTTTTGCTTTATGATCCCTCTATGTAATCAAGTCCGTGAGCTATATAATAAAGATTAGTGTTGAGTCAAGGGCTTTATTATCTTTCTATGATCTTGAGTGAATAAAAGAAAAAGAAAGAAATAAAAAGAAATAAAGGGATCATATTGGTCTTATGGAGAGTAATGTCTCCACATATAAAGAGTATGATGATTAAAAGTTGTTGAGAGTTGACAAACATAGTTTTGGTCATCGTTGCAATTAATAGGAAGTAATAAAGAAAGAGAGGTTCCACATATAAATATACTATCTTGGACATCTTTCAAGATTGTGAGCGCTCATTAAAATATGACATGCTAAAGAGTTGATGTTGGACAAGGAAGACAACGTTATGGGTTATGTTTTCTTATATCCGAAATAAAGTATATTGTCATCGATCATCCAACATGTTGAGCTTGCCTCTCTCCCTCATGCTAGCCAATTCTTTGCACCAAGTAGAGATACTACTTGTGCTTCCAATTACCCTTAAACCTAGTTTTGCCATGAGAGTCCACCATATCTACCTATGGATTGAGTAAGATCCTTCAAGTAAGTTGTCATCGTTGCATGCAATAAAAATTGCTCTTGAGTTATGTATGATTTATTAGTGTGGAGAAAATAAGCTTTGTACGATCTTGTGATGTGGAAGAAATAAGAGCGACGGACTGCATAATAAAGGTCCATATCACAAGTGGCAATATAAAGTGACGTTCTTTCGCATTAAGATTTTGTGCATCCAACCATAAAAGCACATGACAACCTCTACTTCCCTCTGCGAAGGGCCTATCTTTTACTTCTATCTTGTAACCTTATGCAAAGAGTCATGGTGATCTTCACCTTTCCTTTTTACATTTTACCCTTTGGCAAGCACCTTGTGTTGGAAAGATCCTGATATATATATCCAATTGGATGTAAGTTAGCATGAGCTATTATTGTTGACATTACCCTTGAGGTAAAAGGTTGGGAGGTGAAACTATAAGCCCCTATCTTTCTCTGTGTCCGATTAAAACTCCATACCCATAAGTATTGCGTGAGTGTCAGCAATTGTGAAAGACTAAATGATAGTTGAGTATGTGGACTTGCTGAAAAGCTCTTATATAGACTCTTTTCGATGTTATGATAAATTGCAATTGCTTCAATGACCGAGATTATAGTTTGTTAGTTTTCAACGAAGTTTCTAATTCATACTTGACATTGTGAATAGATTGTTACTTTATCATAAGAAATCATACGACAATATTTATATATGCTGCTGTTATAAGAATGATCATGATGCACTCATGTCCGTATTTTATTTTATCGACACCTCTATCTCTAAACATGTGGACATATTTATCGTTATCGGCTTTCGCTTGAGGACAAGCGAGGTCTAAGCTTGGGGGAGTTGATACGTCCATTTTGCATCATGCTTTAATATCGATATATATTGCATTATGGGTTGTTATTACACATTATGTCACAATACTTATGCCTATTCTCTCTTATTTTACAAGGTTCATATAAAGAGGGAGAATGCCGACAGCTGGAATTTTGGGCTGGAAAAGGAGCAAATATTAGAGACCTATTCTGCACAACTCTAAAAGTCCTGAAACTCCACGAAAGTCATTTTTGGAATTAATAAAAATACTGAGCGAAGAAACTACCAGAGGGGGGCCACCCACCATCCACGAGGGTGGGGGGCGCGCCCTACCCCCTGGGCGCGCCCCTGCCGCATGGGCCCCCTGGCAGGCCTCCAGTGCCCATCTTTGGCTATATGGTGTCTTCTACCCTGGAAAAAATCATAAGCAAGCTTTGGGACGAAACACCGCCACCACGAGGTGGAACCTTGGTGGAACCAATCAAGGGCTCCGGCAGAGCTGTTCTGCCGGGGAAACTTCCCTCCGGGAGGGGGAAATCATCACCATCGTCATCACCAACGATCCTCTCATTGGGATGGGGTCAATCTTCATCAACATGTTCACCAACACCATCTCCTCTCAAACCCTAGTTCATCTCTTGTACCCAATCTTTGTCCCAAAAATCTCAGATTGGTACCTGTAGGTTGCTAGTAGTGTTGATTACTCCTTGTAGTTGATGCTAGTTGGTTTACTTGGTGGAAGACCATATGTTCAGATCCATTATGCATATTAATACTCCTCTGATTATGAACATGAATATGCCTGTGAGTAGTTACGTTTGCTCCTGAGGACATGGGAAAAGTCTTGCTATAAGTAGTCACGTGAATTTGGTATTCGTTCGATATTTTGATGAGATGTATGTTGCTCTCCTCTAGTGGTGTTATGTGAACGTCGACTACATGACACTTCACCATTGTTTGGGCCTAGAGGAAGGCATTGGGAAGTAATAATTAGATGATGGGTTGCTAGAGTGACAGAAGCTTAAACCCTAGTTTATGCGTTGCTTCGTAAGGGGCTGATTTGGATCCATATGTTTCATGCTATGGCTAGGTTTACCTTAATACTTCTTTTGTAGTTGCGGATGCTTGCAATAGGAGTTAGTCATGAGTGGGATGCTTGTCCAAGTAAGTACAGCGCCCAAGCACCAGTCCACCCACATATCAAATTATCAAAGTACCGAACGCGAATCATATGAGCGTGATGAAAACTAGCTTGACGATAATTCCCATGTATCCTCGAGAGCGTTTTCCTTCATATAAGAAATTATCCAGGCTTGTCCATTGCTACAAAAAGGATTGGGCCACCTTGCTGCACTTTATTTACACTTGTTACTTGTTACCCGTTACAAATTACCTTATCACAAAACTATCTGTTACCAATAATTTCAGTGCTTGCAGAGAATACCTTAATGAAAACCGCTTGTCATTTCCTTCTGCTCCTCGTTGGGTTCGACACTCTTACTTATCGAAAGGACTACGATAGATCCCCTACACTTGTGGGTCATCAGCCGGCCATGTCGCCGCCGTGGCCACCGTCACCTAGAGCTACAACCGAGCGCACAGCCGTGCTCAGCGCAATGCCAGAAGCCCAAAACCCCCCTCCAGTTGCTCCAGCTGTGCACCGCAACGCTGAAACCGCTGAGACCCGAACTCCGGCCGCCGCCTTTGAGCTCGCCGGCATCGATATAGATCGCCCCCGGCGTAACTGACTACACCACTTGACGCGCGGGATCACTAGCTATCCGTAGGTGGTCTCCTCTGTCCATTTGGACGCCGGAGCGCGAAACCCGCAGCTCTCCGCCGCGTCTGGCCTCACCGGCGTCGAGTTGCCGGCAAGTTTTGACCCAGTTGACCCGGGTTTGACCACCGTTTGACCCCAGTGGGTCACTGACGTGTAGGCCCGGGCCCTGCCAACTTTTGGTTAAATTAATGACTAATTTTAGTTAAGCCACTGACTTACAGACATGCGGGCCCCGCCCGACTAATTAAACTAGGTTAGGTTCAATTTATATTAGGATTAGCCGCAGTCACTGACTTGTGGGTCCCAGCCGTCATGTTTAACTTGGGCTGGCGCCTTTGACCTGCTGACGTAGTGATGAGGTCACTCTGACATCATAAAGTCTTTTCTGGAATTTAAATAAATCTAAATGATTTATTTATTTTCAGAAAATGTTTAAAACTTCTAAATTCATAGAAATTCAACCGTAACTCCAAATGAAATAATTTATATATGAAAAATTATCAGAAAAATCCAATCTATCCATCTGTACCATTTTCATGTATGCTAGAGCAACCTAAAGCCACTGTATATGACAATTTGAATAAATGGCATTTGAATTCTCACATATGGAGTTTGAATTTAACCTTGGGTTCAAACCAACTTCATTTAAATCGTTGCTAGCTGCATTAGCTCAAACCACATCATATTGCCATGTCATGATCATGCATCATATTGTTGCATTTCAGTGATAGTGTTCCTTCTCTGTTGCCGGTATTTGTCCCCTCTCAGTAGACGTGGTTCCGACGATGAGATCGATGACACCGATGAAGAACTATACTATCTTCAGAAGTGCCAGGCAAGCAGAACCCCCTTGTTCATTCCGTTACAATCCCACTCTCTCGCTCCTGCTCTCTTTTACTGCATTAGGACAACAATGATTCAACTGTTACATGCTGCGGTAGTTGAACCCCTTTCCTCTGCATGACCTGTCATTGCCAAAGTAAATAGATGAAACCCACTAGCACGAGTAGGAGTTGTTTGAGCCCTGATGTGCCTACTCATTCATGCTTGTTTGTCATGCCTGCTATTGCTTAGAGTTGTGTCAGGTCTGATTCATCGGGGATGAATTGGAAAGTGGTGAACATGTCCTACTGTTGAGAGCAAAGTGTGTGAACATGATTTGGTAAAGGTAGCGCTGAGAGTCCATGTAGGAGTACATGGTGGGTTGTCTCACTAAAACCGTCCTCAGGAACTGAGTTATGTGTTTGTGATCCATGAACAGCTACTACCACACATTGGGATCCTTAATTGAATCTCTCGACTTATTAACCGCCCCTGTCCTCTGTCCGGGAGTTGCAAGTAGCTTCTGGTGTTTGTAGTATGCTGGAGGCCGTGCGCAGCGCTGACCCGAGGGGTGGGCTGTGATGCGGTAGGCACATGGCCCGGTGTACCGAGTCGCCCGTTTGGTGACCCGGGAACCCTGTACACATCGTTCGGGGCCGTATGTCGAAACCTCGGCCGGACTCCCTGCGGATGGAACCTGGATAGGCGATAAACCTGGACTAGGGACTTGTGTGGCTAGTCAGGTCGTGGCCGACACCCTTGCTGGGCTTGCGCTTGAGGTACATGTCGTGTAAACAGCTATAAGTTGTGAGAGCGTGTGTGAAGAAGTACACCCCTGCAGGGTTAACATCATCTATTCGAATAGCCGCGTCCGCGGTAAAGGACTTCTGGGTTGCCTGTACAGTTCATAGACAAGTGAAAGTGGATACTCTAAAATGCGCAAGATAAGCGTGAGTGCTATGGATGGCCTTCTCGTAGGGAGACGGCAGCGGATCCGTAGTGGTGTATTGATATGGTGAATATGTGGACTCGTGTGCGCCACCTTGAAAGAGTTACTTGCAGTCATAGTTCAGGATAGCCACCGAGTCAAAGCTGGCATGCTGCAGTTAAACTCCACCACCCCTTTGTTGATACTGATGCATATGTAGCTAGTTCTGATGTAAGTCTTGCTGGGTACATTTGTACTCACGTTTGCTTAATTTATGTTTTGCAGAGAGACTTCAGTCTCACTAGCAGTTCCGCGTGGACTTCGACGTTTAGCTTGTTAGCTCAGCTACGATCTTGTGCCCTCGGCAGGGTCTTGTAAATAGTCAGGCTTCTCAGCCCTTTTCATTTGTAGTTGTCTGTACTCAAACAAGTTAAGCTTCCGCATGTGCTTATTGCTTGTATGACTTGAATGCTTCTTCAGACCCATGTTCGTAATATCTGGCTCCTTGGAGCCTAATGCATAAATACTTTGAGTCGTAGAGTTTTGTTGTGATGCCATGTTGTATTTGCACATATTGAGCATATTGTGTGTATGTTATTGAAATGCTTGGCATGTGTGGGATCCGACAACCTAGTTGTTTATTCTTGGTAGCCTCTCTTACCGGGAAATGTCTCCTAGTGCTTCCACTGAGCCATGGTAGCTTGCTACTGCTCCGGAACACTTAGGCTGACCGGCACGTGTCCTTCTTCGTTCCTGTGTCTGTCCCTTCCGGGAAATGTCACGCGGTGTCTACCGAAGTCCTGTTAGCCTGCTACAGCTCGGATTCTCCGGAGTTCTGTTAGCCCAACTGCTACAGCCCGGATTCACTCGCTGATGACCGACACGTTCGTTGCTGGGTCATGTATGCCTGTCCCTGTAATTTAGTGCCACTTTGGGTTTACGACTAGTCATGTCGGCCCGGGTTCTCTGTCATATGGATGCTAGCGACACTATCATATACGTGAGCCAAAAGGCGCAAACGGTCCTGGGCCAGGTAAGGTGGCACCCGTGGGAATACCGTGCGTGAGGCCGCAAAGTGATATGATGTGTTACATGCTTGATCGGTGTGACTTAGGATCGGGGTCCTGACAGCTTTGGTATCAGAGCCTGACTGCTTGTAGGATTACCAAGCCAAATTGGTCGAAGTTGAGTCTAGAAATGCTTTAGTTATATAAGGGAATTGATTGTGGCAGGGAATGTAAGGCTCTTTTTACTTCTTTACCTTATGCCCTTCTGATCTGAGTCAACCTCCTCTTTTCTACGGGGATTAAGCACTAGGCTTCTCATCTTTCTATCAGGTTCACGTGTTACTAATCCGTAGACTCATAGGATTGACGGATTCAAGTCTCAGGTCAGTTTCTACTACCTCCGTGTGATGACAGTTGATCTTAGAACCTTGATATTGTGATGCTGAGTGGTCATGCCACTATTTTGCAGGATGTCTCAAATCTTTTTGAGCATTTACAGTCGTTATGCTGTCCGAGTCATCCCAGGTTTCTAGATAGTCTGATGCACTTGCAATCATTCCTCTATGTTCCTGATGTCCATTTGGGCCAGATTAATCACACTAACCAGTGTGTTGAGGTACTCCATTGCCTTGACATATATGTTGAAACTATTATTATGACCCTAGGTGGCTTAGAGAACCACCTAGTAATCCAGCCATGTTTTGTGTTCACAGTGTGATGATTCTGGCCATCGTTCTCGAAAGCATCTCGTGATGCCATTTAGTAGTAGGTATTCTACTCCTGGGTTCTTGAACCGGAGATTCACTCTACTCATTCATGTTGATAGTGTTTGCTAGTTCCTTTAGGATATTAGTAACCTTTTGTGATAGTCTTGCGGTACGCGGTATATCGTTCTTCCAATACCATGAACCATTATGACAGAAGTTCTGTTGAACCAAAAGATCACAACCAGAGTGCTCTTGATGAGTTCTTGATTCTATGTTGTGACTCTGCCAGTTCTACATTTCTGCATGGGTTATCCGGAAGAAATATGTTGAGCTTGTTCGACATACTAATCTATGCATCCACAACTCAGAAAGTGATATGTTCCTTTGAGTTGTCCCCTTTCAGTTATATTCCGACCTTCATCTATCAATTGATAGTCAAGGGTATGTGTGTGCGATCATGTTCATCGATGCCTATTATTCTTGTGGTTCGTCAAGCCATTCTATTCCGGAATGACTAGGAGAAACAAACTCCAGTACCTCATCCATGTCTAGGATTGGGTCAAAGTAGTTGTATTCCACAGATCAAAATGCCAATCCAGCTTTTGTTCTGTTCTACCATGGAGTATTACCATCTTTATATCAAGAATGTCATGGGAATTGCACACCATCTTATGAATTCTTGGTACAGTGATACTTCTCGCCATCATTATTCATTCCTCGGTCTCTGTGTTGTTGTGACCAGAATGCCGACAAGTGAACTGTGATGTGTGAAATCAATACTCCTAGCAACTCCGTTGCTTGGTAGTTAATGGACAATACTCTCATTCTTAGCGTGCTGGTTATTGAATCATCATCCTCAGATTGATCGTGCTACCTAGTCCATATTTCTGGTGCACACTTCGATCAATGAGTTAGGATTGTGCCAATCCCTCGCTTATTTGATCATATCGTGTTGCCCTGAAAAGCAGGATTATTCCCGAGCTTAATAAAATATCGGTGGTTCGTGATTTTCTGAATATCCTCTCGGAAGTATCACCGAGTTGTCCCCTGACCGTTATGTTGAGCTCGCGATCAAGTTGGTTTCTTATAAACCACCGCTTCTCCAAGAATCTGTGTTGGATATCCCTGAGCTAGTTGGTTGAGCTAGACAACAACTTGGAGAGTTGGAAGATGAAAGCTTGTCCCGCTTAGTTCATCTCCAAAGGGATATCCTTGTGTTTGTGTGTTTGTTGAAGAAAGATGATATCTTCATCGATTGATCCTCGTGATCAATTGTCGGCGCTATTGTCTTATCCAATCTTTGATTTGCGCATGGGCTATCGTCAAATCAAATCAGAACCAACGATAATCATAATGTTGTCTTACTCGTGGTTGATCCCTCGAGCATACGCCATTACATCTTTTGGTGTGACCAATACTATCACATTGTTCACATAATGGTGGAATTCCAGTGATATGGAAATTCCGATGAGTTGCTGTTGAGCCCATCAGCAGCATCTTGTCTCCTCCATGATTCATGTTGAACATTGAGCTAGTGTTGGAAACTTTGTAAGCATTGCCTTTGTGTTCCTCTCATGAGGTATATGTTTTGGTGAAAGAAGTGACTTCCTCCAAGTTCACGTGCATTAGGTGTAAGTTGCCGCCATGAATTTGAGGAAGGTTTGTTATGTTTCCCCTGGAATCATCCCAAATCAGTCATGCATACATGCGAAGTATTCTATGGTTTGGTAGATTAATTACCTCCATTCCATACGTATTCCCTAGCACACCAAGCCACTGGTTGATTTGTTCAAAGATAATAAGTTCTAAGTGCTAGTCCTGAAGGTACCAGACGGATTTGTACAAGATTTCGTTATCCTCGATGGTGGTTCCCAACCAGAACTCGGTAGTGTTTTATTATAAGACTACTATGTGGTCATGCTTGTCTTGGACATCGTGTTCACATATGTGTAGCAGAACCAGCTCATGTTTTGGAGCTTTCTATTGTAGTTCATCTCCCGAGAATCTCGCAACATCGTCTTGTCGATTTGTGCTGCAAACCTTCTTTTTCAGACATGCTGAGTCTGAAGTATCCTATCACCAATCGGATCTGAATCTCAGGCAGATATGATGGTTGGAACATTCCCAACATTTGCATTTTATTCCCAGCTTGCACCGCCATTGTGCCAAATTCCATGGGCCACCCTTCTTAGTAATTGCTATTCAGGATCATCTTCAAAAGTGGTCCTACCATGGGTCCCATCCATTTCTGATGATAAGCAAAAATCATCCATTGCGTTGTCTTCAACAAGGTAGTCCACATCATCCATTCTAGTTCGAGTATGTCATTCTTTCGAACTCCTTCAAATGATCGATTGTGATTGCCTTAGGCTGGTATAAAGAGTCTCAATGATATCTATGTCAAAAGTAATTCTTTCTGCCACTTAAGGGAATAATTCTACGAGTCACCTTCCCTAAGGTGCCCCGTTATGGAATCATGGCAATTATTTCCTCGCTATCTTGAAACCGTGCACCATCATCTTAAGCATGGTTTTTTTGCCTACCCAATCAAACCATTTTCATATACCTCTTGCCAGTGCCCTCGATGTGTGTTTTGTGTCTCAGCTCACAAGATGTTTCAACGTCTCACTCCATGAGTTGATCCTGAGTGCTCGACCTTCGAGGAGGTCGATTCCTGTAGAGTTTCTTTCTGTCGTCATGTTGGATGAAGTTCGCGAAAGCAAAGACGTCAAGATCAATTTGAAGCAATGAATCAACATCTTCGAGAAATGCAATGGATCTTGAAGACTGTGTCAGTTCCGTGTCCCCTCTTTCTTCTTACCTCATGTCTTGAATCTCGGGACGAGATTCTTGTTTAGTGGGGGTGACTTGTCACAGCCCTAGCTCAGCCCTTGTTGTCTTTTCTTGATCATCATGTCATCATGTTTAAAATTCAAATGAATTTGAAATGGGGACTGTTAAACCCTAGCAGCAAATGAATTCAACTAGGGTCAAAATTAAATCTTTTCAGTGAACCTGAAATGCCCTTCTAAAATGCTCAACATCTTTGCCTTGGTCCAGAACCTCTGCCAAAAATGGTGCTCAATTTTCTAGGACACTTTGGATCTTTGAATTAAATCATAAAGTATTTGCTTTTGGACATTTAAATGCTATACATATTTTTAAATGTCCAAATAATCTTGAAAGTATTTTTTGGATGTTGGAATTAATTTCAGAGGTGCCCATAAATATTTCCAGCATTTTATAAAATGCTTTGGCATTTATGCTAAATCAAAAACAACAGCAGAAGAAAAAACAAAATCAAAAATAGAAAAGGCAGAGAGAGAAACCTCACCTGGGCCTTACCTGGCAGAAGAGGCCCAGCCCACCTGGCGACTTGCCAGTCATCTTCAACCCAGCGCCAGTTGGACGCCGAGCGCGTGCCCGACGCGCGCGCATGCATAGCGCGCCACGCGAGCAGCCTGCCTGCGTCCCAGGGACAGCACGACGCCGCGGATCCTCTCCTTGGTGTCGTCCCGATCAATCCGGCCCTCTCTTTTCCTCCCCTGCATTCTCCCTCGCCCTCTCCCCGCCATGGCCGAAGCCGCCGTTTGCTCGCTGCCGTCGAACCCACGCCTACCATGCTCCCCTCGCCTCCCCGTGCTGCATTAGCTCAAACCACAGCATATTTCCATGTCATGATCATGCATCATATTGTTGCATTTCAGTGATAGTGTTCCATCTTTGTTGCTGGTATTTGTCCCCTGTCAATAGACGTGGTTCTGACGATGAGATCGATGACACCAATGAAGAACTATACTATCTTCAGAAGTGCCAGGCAAGCAGAACCCCCTTGTTCATTCCGATACAATCCCACTCTCTCGCTCCTGCTCTCTTTTACTGCATTAGGACAATAGTGATTCAACTGTTACATGCTGCGGTAGTTGAACCACTTTGCTCTGCATGACCTGTCATGGCCATAGTAAATAGATGAAACCTACCACTAGCATGAGTAGGAGTTGTTTGAGCCCTGATGTGCCTACTCATTCATGCTTGTTTGTCATGCCTGCTATTGCTTAGAGTTGTGTCAGGTCTGATTCCTCGGGGATGAATTGGAAAGTGGTGAACATGTCCTACTGTTGAGAGCTAAGTGTGTGAACATGATTTGGTAAAGGTAGCGGTGAGAGGCCATGTAGGAGTACATGGTGGGTTGTCTCACTGAAACCGTCCTCAGGAACTGAGTTCTGTGTTTGTGATCCATGAATAGCTACTACCACACATTGGGATCCTTAATTGACTCTCTCGACTTATTAACCACCCCTGTCTTCTGTTCGGGAGTTGCAAGTAGTTTCTGGTGTTTGTAGTATGCTGGAGGCCGTGCGCAGCGCTGACCCGAGGGGTGGGCTGTGATGCGGTAGGCACGTGGCCCGGTGTACCGAGTCGCCTGTTTGGTGACCCGAGAACCCTGTACACATCGTTCGGGGCCGTATGTCGAAACCTCGGTCGGACTCCCTGCGGATGGAACCTGGATACGCGATAAACCTGGACTAGGGACTTGTGTGGTTAGTCAGGTCGTGGCCGACACCCTCGCTGGGCTTGCGCTTGATGGTTGCCGAGTACATGTCGTGTAAACGGTGATAAGTGGTGAGAGCGTGTGTGAAGAAGTACACCCCTGCAGGGTTAACATCATCAATTCGAATAGCCGCATCCGCGGTAAAGGACTTCTGGGTTGCCTGTACAGTTCATAGACAAGTGAAAGTGGATACTCTAAAATGCGCAAGATAAGCGTGAGTGCTATGGATGGCCTTCTCGTAGGGAGACGGGAGCGGATCCATACTGGTGTATTGATATGGTGAATATGTGGACTCGTGCGCGCCACCTCAAAAGAGTTACTTGCAGTCATAGTTCAGCATAGCCACCGAGTCAAAGATGGCATGCTGCAGTTAAACTCCACCACCCCTTTGTTGGTACTAATGCATATGTAGCTAGTTCTGATGTAAGTATTGCTGGGTACATTTGTACTCACGTTTGCTTAATTTATGTTTTGCAGAGAGACTTCAGTCTCACTAGTACTTCCGCGTGGACTTCGACGTTTAGCTTGTTACCTCAGCTACAATCTTGGGCCCTCGGCAGGGTCTTGTAAATAGTCAGGCTTCTCAGCCCTTTTCATTTGTAGTTGTCTATACTCAGACAAGTTAAGCTTCCGCATGTGCTTATTGCTTGTACGACTTGAATGCTGGGTCTTCAGACCCATGTTTGTAATATCTGGCTCTCGGAGCCTAATGAATAAATACGTTGAGTCGTAGAGTTTGGTTGTGATGCCATGTTGTATTTGCACATATCGAGAATATTATGTGTATGTTATTGAAATGCTTGGCATGTGTGGGATCCGACAACCTAGTTGTTCATTCTTGGTAGCCTCTCTTAACGGGAAATGTCTCCTAGTGCTTCCACTGAGCCATGGTAGCTTGCTACTACTCTGGAACACTTAGGCTGGCCGGCATGTGTCCTTCTTCGTTCCTGTGTCTGTCCCTTCGGGGAAATGTCACGCGGTGTCTACCGGAGTCCTATTAGCCTGTTACAGCCCGGATTCTCCGGAGTCCTGTTAGCCCAACTGCTACAGCCCGGATTCACTCGCTGATGACCGACACGTTTGTGACTGGGTCATGTATATCTTTCCCTGTAAGTTAGTGCCACTTTGGGTTTATGACTAGTCATGTCGGCCCGGGTTCTGTGTCATATGGATGCGAGCGACACTATCATATATGTGAGCCAAAAGGCGCAAACGGTCCCGGGCTAGGTAAGGTGGCACCCGTGGGAATACTGTGCGTGAGGCCGCAAAGTGATATGGTGACTTAGGATCGGGGTCCTGACAACGATTAAACAGCCTAACCAAAATAGGAGATGGTACACCGTGACTTGATCACTAAACTTGAAGTGTGACCAGACATTTGAGAGAGAGAGGTGTCCACCATGGCTCTCCATCCCCTAACCAAGCTGATGTTATGCTTGCTGGCAACCACGACACTGTCGTCTGCTGGCGGCGCGGCAAGCAAGGCTGGACCACCAGCTGGCCGTCATGCCACTCCAGAGCACGCTGGTGGCCACGGCACCGGAGCCCTGCCACTGCTACCTCCAGCGGCAGCTCCTCTGCTGCGCGCCGTCGCCCTGCCCCAAGTCCAAGGCCAAGAAAGCAACGGCACCAGAGCAGGCCCACTGCTATCTCCAGTCGCAACCCCTCTGATAGAGGCGACGGTCCCGATTTTTTGATGAGATGATAACTATCGATTTGGTGGAGACGACTTTGATGATCGGACTACAAACGTGCACGACGTTGCGCCTTAGCAATCGCTAAACCAACTCCGAGAGGTTATTGACCACGCCGGAGCATGATCAACCTGACCACGAAGGTCTATCCCTGCAAGCAATCGAAGAACAAGCAAGAATATGAATAAGCAATCTGAACATTGCGAATATGGATGAAGTATTGATAAAGGTGGAGTTTTATAAGCGGTCTTGGCCTGGTCGTTGGAAACAAACGAAGTACACGAAGTTGCAGCGATGGCTAACTTTTAACTAAATAAAACTCAAAGTCTAAACGGTGCCCTAAGGGCTGTATATATGGAGGAAGAGGGGGAATTTCGTGGCCCTTGTTGAGGGGTCCGAAACCAACCCTATCTCTTGTTTCCCCACACATACAGACTCTAAAAACAACCTATACTTATGTATTTCAAAATTACATGGGCCTGGCCCAATGATAAGGTGACACAACACCTAGAATAGCCTCTGGACGAAATTTATGAAGTGGCATCTTGTATATTTCATCCAAGGCTTCATGCACTCATTATGGTGGATTCAACGTCCTTTAATCATCACTTGTAACTCCGTTCTTGTTCCCCTTGCGCATGCCATCCTCTCCATGCTTGGTCTTGCTCTAGTGTTCATCCCTCTTATCCATGCCAGGCCCTTCATTTGTAAGAAAAACAAATGTATCCAATTTAGGCAGCATCATATTCTCATGAACATTAGAATCATTACCAAGAAACGAAAGTACCTGATAATTTAATTGGCATGCACGAGCTCTAGTAATTGGTCCAGTATATGTTGCAGTAGGGGCTATGGGTATGAAAATGGTATTGATGTCCTCATCATCCTCCCCTTCTTGAAATGAAGTCGTCCTCCAAGAAAGCTCATCTTCCTCACCCAAATAAGGCTTCAAATCTGCAATGTTAAAAGTGGGACTAACCCCAAAATCTGCAGGCAGCTCAAGTTTATATGCATTATGATTTATTTTCTCTAACACCTTAAAAGGACCATCAGCACGTGGCATTAGCTTTGATTTCGCAAATTAGGAAACCTATCCTTACACAAATGTAACCAAACAGGATCTCCAGGTGCAAAGACAACATGTTTTCTACCCTTATCTCCAGCAAGTTTATATTTAGCATTCATACGCTCAATGTTTTCCTTAGTTAACTCATGTATTTTTAGGATCAATTCAACACGTTGTTTAGCATCAAAATTAACCTTCTCCGAAGATGGGAGAGGCAACAAATCAATAGGTGCACGAGGTAGAGAACCATACACAATTTCAAAAGGGCACATCTTAGTAGTAGAATGCAATGAACGATTATAAGCAAATTTAATAGGAGGCAAGAATTCTTCCCACATTTTCTTATTATTCTTCAAAACAGCCCTAAGCATCGTAGACAATGTTCTATTGACTACTTCAGTTTGTCCATCAGTTTGGGGGTGACAAGTAGTACTAAAAAGCAGTTTAGTCCCCAACTTAGCCCATAAACATCTCCAAAAGTGGCTAAGAAATTTAGTATCACGATCTGAAACAATAGTATTTGGCACACCATGCAAGCGAATAATTTCACGAAAGAACAAATTAGCAACATTAACAACATCATCGCTTTTATGACATGGTATAAAGTGTGCCATTTTCGAGAATCTATCCACGACAACAAATATGCTATCCCTCCCCTTCTTTGTTTGAGGTAAACCTAAAACAAAGTCCATAGATATATCCTCCCAAGGAACACTCGGTACAGGCAAAGGCATATATAAACCATGAGGATTGAGTCGTGACTTAGCTTTTCGACATGTAGTGCAGCGAGCAACAAAACGCTCAACATCACGTCTCATCTTTGGCCAAAAGAAATGTGTAGCAAGTACATCCTCCGTCTTCTTCACGCCAAAATGTCCCATTAATCCTCCTCCATGCGCCTCGTGCAACAACAAAAGACGAACGGAGCTAGCTAGAATGCATAGCTTGTTAGCACGAAACACAAATCCATCATTAACGACGAACTTGTTCCATGTTCTCCCTTCTTTACAATTCTGCAATACATCTTTAAATTCAGCATCATGCACATATTGATCTTTGATGGTCTCCAAACCAAATATTTTAAAGTCAAGTTGAGAAAGCATAGTATAACGACGAGACAATGCATCAGCAATAACATTTTCTTTACCCTTCTTGTGTTTAATAACATAAGGGAAAGTCTCAATGAATTCAACCCATTTAGCATGTCTACGGTTTAGTTTTTCTTGACTTTTAATGTGTTTCAAAAATTCATGATCAGAATGTATAACAAATTCTTTGGGCCATAAATAATGTTGCCATTTTCTAAGGTCCGAACAAGAGCATATATTTCTTTATCATATGTAGAATAGTTTAGACTGGGCCCACTCAATTTTTCAGAAAAGTATGCAACAGGTTTACCATCTTGTAATAACACACCTCCTAATCCAATTCCACTAGCATCACATTCAAGCCCAAAAGTCCGATTGAAATCAGCAAGTTGGAGTAAAGGAGTGTGTGTCAACTTATATTTCAACACCGTGAAGGCTTCTTCCTGTGCGGTACCCCAAACAAAAGGCACATCCTTCTTTGTAAGCTCATTGAGAGGTGCAGCAATGGTGCTAAAATCTCTCACAAAACGCCTATAGAAACCAGCGAGTCCAAGAAAACTCCTCACTTGTGTGACCGTTTTGGTCTGCGACCAACTCTCAATAGCTTCAATCTTGGCTTTATCAACTTCAATTCCCCGTGGAGTAACAACACAGCCAAGAAACGACACTCGGTCGGTGCAAAGGGTGCACTTCCCAAGGTTACCAGACAAACATGCATCACATAGAGCAATAAAAATAGCACGTAAATGTTCTAAATATTCCTCCAAAGATTTGCTATAAATCAGTATATCATCAAAATAGACTACCACAAATCGTCCAATGAAAGCACGTAAAACTTCGTTCATTAATCTTATGAAAGTACTAGGTGCATTAGTTAACCCAAAAGGCATGACTAACCACTCATATAAACCAAACTTAGTTTTAAATGCTGTTTTCCATTCATCTCCCAATTTCATACGAATTTGATGGTATCTACTACGCAAATCAACTTTGGAGAATATTGTAGAGCCACTCAATTCATCAAGCATATCATCTAGCCTAGGAATAGGATGACGATAACGAGTAGTAATATTATTAATGCCTCCACAATCAACACACAAACGCGATGTACCATCCTTTTTCGGCACTAGAATAATAGGAACAACACAAGGACTAAGGGGTTCACGTATATATCCTTTGTCGAGCAGCTCCTGGACTTGACGCGTAATCTCCTTCGTCTCCTCTGGATTGGTACGGTATGGTGCACGGTTGGGTAGCGATGCACCGGGAATTAAGCCAATCTGATGCTCAATCCCTCAAATAGCTGGTAATCCCGGTGCACGTCTTGTGGAAAGACGTTAGCGAACTCATGCAAAATGTTAGTAACAGCAAGAGGCAAAGAGGAAGGCACGTCCTCGAATGAAAATAATGCCTCTTTGCACACAAAGCATAGCAAATAGATTTGCTAAAATCTAGCTCCTCAATATCAGATTTGGTGGCAAGTAAACATGCACTTTTCAATTTAATTTCAGAAGCAACACTAGATGGTTTATTATCAGGCTTCATTTGTTGCTCAAATTCTTTTGCCACAATCTGATTTTCACTCTTATTTTTCTCCTGTTTTGCTTTATTAGCTCTATTAATATCATCTTTCAAAATGGAATCAGGAGACATAGGAAGCAAAGTAATATGTTTATCCTTATGCACAAGAGTATACTGATTGTTTCTACCATGGTGTACAGAATTTTTATCAAATTTCCATGGTCTACCAAGTAATAAGGAACATGCTTGCATAGGTACCACATCACAATCAACATAATCAGCATATGTAGAGATACTAAAATGCACACGAACAGTATGTGTTACCTTAACCTTGCCGCTGTTGTTAAACCATTGGTTGTAGTAAGGATGTGGATGTGGTCGTGTGGTGAGAGATAGCTTCTCCACCATCTCCATGCTAGCCAAGTTGTTGCAGCTCCCTCCATCTATGATGACGCGAACATAACGTTCCTTCACTACTCCCTTTGTATGGAACAAATTATGCCTCTGATTTTGCTCAGCTTGTGTGACCTGCACACTCAAAACACGTTGAGCAACTAAACATTCATACCTGTCAGCGTCTTCAGGAGCCATGTATTGCGTCTCATGATCAGAATCATCTCCACCGTGTTCTTCACGTGTAATAAGAGCCAAAGTCTCCTCATCATAGTCACTAGCAGACTCATACCCACCATCCTCAGTAGTAATCATCACATGCTGAGATTTGCATTCTCTCGCATAATGACCTCTTCCCTTACAGCGACGACAAATAATATCACTTGTGTGCCCTGTTGATTCCATGGAAGAAGAAGAGCTCTATGCAGGCCCAGCAGGTGTGCTCTTGGCAGATAGTGGTGGTTGTGCCTGCTTTCTTGTATCACAGCTGGAGGTGACACCTGATGGAGGTGCTAGTGTAGTGGAAGTAGAGGATGCACGCGGTGTCCATGATGAAGGTCGACCTGCCGAAAAGTTAGTTTGTGCCAATGCCTCTCGATCATGCACTCCACATTCAGCTTTACAAGCAAGATGGAATAAATGAGTTATATTATTATACTCCTTATACTCTAGAATGGTCTGAATCTCTCTATTTAATCCACCCATAAAACGTGCAAGCATAGCTTCATTCTCCTCAACAATACCACATCTAATCATGCCAGTTTGTAATTCCTGATAATATTCTTCTACAGTATTTTTTCCTTGTCTTAAGCGTTGCAATTTTTGAAGTAATTCACGTTGATAATAAGGTGGAACCCAACGAGTACGCATAACAGTTTTCAAAGCAGCCCAAGTAGCTGGAATGGGATATAATCTACAATGTTCAGACCGCCAAACAGATGCAAAACTAGTGAAAGCACAAACTGCAGCAGGAACACGTCTCTCCTCACGATATTGTAAACATGTAAACCATTGTTCAGCTTCTAACTCCCAAGTAAGATATATATCAGGAACATATCTACCCTCAAATGGTGGAATATTCAATTTTAGTTTAGGAAGATGGTCATGATCTCGTACCTCAGGTGGTGGTGCGGCCCTACCGTTGCGATGATATGCATGAGGACGACCTGGTGGTGGTGGTGCTGGTGGTTGCACGTAGTTCTGATTTCGATCAACCTCATCCTGGTAATGGTCCTCCACCGCTGCAGTAGCAGCGGGAGCTATAGAAGCATCAACAGTAGGTACACCGGCACTAGAAGTTTGACCAGGCTCAAGGGGAACACGTTGTGCTCATCCCACTTAATTTGGAAGGCTATGTTGTTGTTGTTGTTGTAGAGGTGCGACAGGTGCAGCGGCCGGTGGTTGCGGAAGACGCGCAAGCAATTCATTAAACTTGTTATCGAGCTTTGTTTCGAACACCTTCTCAATGCCATCTATCTTCTCCATGGCCTCTTCAAATCTGTTTAGCACATCTTCCACCTGTCCACTCATCATTTGCTGAAACTTATCATGAAGCTCCTTGTTCGTCAAGTTCTCCCAGTCAATCTCATCGGCTTGTGATCCTGCCATGGTTAGCAGCAATGGAGACACACAATAATATGATCCTACAGACTACTAACAAGTGGTGGTGGTGGGTGTCACAAATCCGTCAAGCAAATCTCAAAAATTTTACCAGTTCTTACCCAGCAGCAGGCGGTGATCGGCAACCGTTGTAGTCAAAACTCTTAAAGCTTGCATAGAGCAATTACCAGGGAGAGTCAAACGCACGATGTAGATGTATGTGGAGCTGGGAAGGCTTATAATATGGTAGCAAAAAGGGTCAGCAATAATCAATTCAGAGATGCAAAGTTGAATAAACGCTCAACGACGGTACTGTGCTGGTCCTAGGCTAGACCGTGCTAGAGACGCGAGCCTAGAACACTAACAAAATCACGGCGCTGCACATAAACAAGGGAGGAGCACGCTCTTATTTTTTCCCCTTTTTCACTTTTTGGCTCCGCAACAATTTTTTTCGAAAAAGTCTACAAATTGTCTAAAAACTTCCTAGCTAGAATTTTCCAGACTTAGTTTTGTTCTTTTTTGAAACTGGAACTATTTTTCTTCTGCGGGTAGCACGAAAGTTCGGGAGTCCTACTCTGTCACGACTCGGAGTATGGCGTGAACTGGAAATCCAAAACAGAGTAACAAGATACTGGGCTCGGACTAGGACTGGTGGCGGAGATGAATCTGGTGGAACTCGGACTGGTGGCGGAGATGAATCTGGTGCAACTCGGACTGGTGGCGGATATATGTTGCAGGTGGACTCGAACTGGCGTGATGGCGGCGGATATGTGGTGTCGTATATGGACTCGGATTGGTGGTGAATATGTGGTGGTGGTATATCGCAGCGGCGATGAAGTTGGTGCGGTGGTGGTATATGGCAGCAACGATGATGATGATGATGCGGTGTTGATATATGGCAGCGGCGACGTGACAACCTGTGAACAGAACTCGAAACTCTAAAGGACTAGATGCTAAGACCAGCAACTTGACACGACGATGCAACCGCAAATTCAACAAAGCAAATACAGAAAAGATTATGCAAAGGCTCAGATTGGTTCGGATAGGATGAACTAACCCTAATATTTTTTGGCTTTTTCGTGGACTATAGGTATGAAGAACAGACTCGATCTAAACTACGAAAAACTGTAAAATCTCACCGAGCAACCTGGAAATCTGATACCACTTGATAGAGGCGCCGGTCCCGATCTTTCGATGAGATGATAACTATCGATTTGGTGGAGACGACTTTGACGATCCGACTACAAACATGCACGACGTTGCGGCTTAGCAATCACTAAACCAACTCCGAGAGGTTATTGACCATGCCGGAGCACGATCAACCTAACCACGAAGGTCTATCCCTGCAAGCAATCGAAGAACAAGCAAGAATATGAATAAGCAATCTGAATATTGCGAATATGGATGAAGTATTGATAAAGGTGGGGTTTCATAAGCGGTCTTGGCCTGGTCATTGGACACAAACGAAGTACACGAAGTTGCAATGATGGCTAACTTTTAACTAAATAAAACCCAAAGTCGAAACGGTGCCCTAAGGGCTGTATATATGGAGGAAGAGGGGGAATTTCGTGGCCCTTGGGGGAGGGATCCGAAACCAACCCTATCTCTTGTTTCCCCACACATATGGACTCTAAAAACAACCTATACTTATGTATTTCGAAATTACATGGGCCTGGCCCAATGATAAGGTGACGGAGCACCTAGAATTGCCTCTGGACAAAATTTATGAAGTTGCATCTTGTAAATTTCGTCCAAGGCTTCATCCACTCATTATGTTTGATTCAATGTCCTGAAATCATCACTTGTAACTCCATTCTTGTTCCCCTTGCGCATGCCATCCTCTCCATGCTTGGTCTTGCTCCAGTGTTCATCCCTCTTATCCATGCCAGGCCCTTCATTTGTAAGCAAAACAAATGTATCCAATTTAGGCCGCATCATATTCTCATGAACATTAGAATCATTACCAAGAAACGAAAGTACCTGATAATTATATTGGCGTGCGCGAGCTCTAGTAATTGGTCCAGTATATGTAGCAGTAGGGGTTGTGGGTGTGACAATGGTATTGATGTCCTCATCACCCTCTGCCTCACGTCAGCGTGGGGACGATCGCGACGCTGCAGGTCGACCCGGCGCCGTCGTTGAAGATCACTTATGAAGTCACCACAACAAAGTACATGAAGTTCCTGGATAGCCTTTACCGGATGTTGACGGACAAGAAGAGGACGGTGGACACCGTTCCGTGCTGGCTCCCCAGACGGGCCCCACTAGATTGCCGCCGACGTGGATCCTGCTCACCATCCAAGGCACGACGCCGCGGGAGGCGGTGGTTCTCGCCATCCGGACTGACAATGTCTACATTGTTGGCTTCAAGAATGCGGCGGGAGTCTGGTTCGCCTTCCCGGCCTTCAAACGCCTGATCAAGGGCTCGACGCCGCTCCCCAAGGGGCTTGACTACCGCAGCCTCGTCGGCAGCTACGGGAACCTCAAGTATCTCCACATCAACCGAAGCCAAGTCCTCCAAGACGTGCGCTTTCTCTCAACGTATAGGCTCCCTTCCCGGCCGGACATGGCCCACAACGCCAAGCTCGGTAGCAGTCTGGCAAGGTTGTGCGTTGTGGTCACAGAGACCGCCAGGTTCAAGATGACAAACGCCATGGTGGTGGCGGCAATGGACGAGCAAGGAGGCCCGAGCCGGATCACCGAACAAGAAACGAAGCTCGTCGTCATTTGGGGGGTCACGTCCAAGTCCCTACTTGAGTGGCCAAAGTATGGGTGCCCGAAGATGCCGCCGAAGTAGCTCGAGCGGGTATCCATGGCACGCAAGACACCATTAACGCGCTCAAGACTGTCGTCCAGCCCATGAAGAGCAAACTGGAGGCCGAGGAAGGCAATGTGGAACTAGAAGACTAAGCCAGTCACATGGCTCCTGAAGATCAGCAGCTTGAGAAGGCTGAGAAAGAGAAGGTGAATGCCGATTGAGTTAGAAAAGAAGACCACAAAACACAGAAAATTATTGGGCTGAATAATTATGTACTCCCTCCATCCTGAATTAGTCGACTTAGATTTGTCTAGATACGGACACACTTTGGTATTAGATACATCTGTATCTAGACAAATCTAAGACAATTAATTTGGGATGAAGGTATACCTATTGCGTATAATGTATGCATGCATGCACCATGAATAAACAAAGGCAAGTGTTAATTGGCGAATGTGGAAAAACTCGGTTGTTTTTCTATGCCTCTTTATGCTTGGGCATTGTGAAATTCCATACCATATATCACATCGTCCCGAATTACTTGTCGAAGAAATGGATGCATCTAGACGTATTTTAGTTCTAGATACATATATTTCTATCTATTTATGCAACACGTAATTCAAAACGGAGAGTACTAAGCATGCATGTGCAAGGAACACCACTATTAATTTACAGATCAATAACTAAAGTTTTTTTTAGAATCAACCAGGGGGCTCCCACCTTAATATATTGCTCAAAAGGTGGCAAGCCACGTGTACATCCACAAAGGTTACATAGGAACACCGGAGCATGAGGAGAGGAACAACTGCCACAAGAAGACAACGTCCTTATCACAAGGCTTAGACAAGTGATGTGACCACAAATCTAAGTATGTTACAATAAGTTTGAGCGAGAGGGAGGAGTGGGTGTCTAAGCTTTTGAATGCCTTAGCATTCCCGGCATCCCAAATGCGCCACAATATTGCCATTAGGATGAAAGGTCAGACGGAGTCGTCGAGGCCATGTGGTACGAAGACGTCCCAAAGGAGCGAGGTGTCATTGGCGAGGACTTGGATGCCTAGTCGTTGCCAGATTCGAGCCGCGAGTGGACATGATATGAAGAGATGGTATGTGTCTTCATGGTTGAAGGAGCATCTTGGGCAATCCGCATTTGGGGTGCTTGTGGGCAACGTTTGCCATAATGTTTAACCACCCTTTGAAGACTAGCCAAGAGAAGATCTTGATTTTGCTTAGCACCCTTGATTGCCAAATAAGTTTAGCATGCAAGTCATCTTAAGGCTCCTGAGAGAGAATAGCGTATGCTCTTTTAGTTGAGAAATCAAGGGCCCCTTGAGAAAGCACTGGTCCTGCTCATCTAATAGCATAAAGTCCTGCAACAAAGACAAAAGGGAAACCAATTCGTTGGAGGCAGCAAGGGTTAGGCGGTCTCGCAGGTTAAAGTTAAGACCAAAGCGTATAATATTTGCCACTCGAGCAAAAGGCCCCATGGAGTGAGAAAAGGGGCAAGGAAAATCTAAGCAGAGGGGTTTGGTGGTTAGCTAAGTGTCTACGCCAGAAAAAGTAAAAGAACCATTGTTTGCGAGCACACAAAAAAATAGTGTCGTGTAGGCAATTGGGAGTTTATAGTTTTGCAAAGAAAAATGTTGTGGTTGGATGGACCTAAGAGAGAGCATTTGCGTGTTGTAGGGATAGCCAATCCAGCCAAGGTGTGGGTGTAGGTAGTAGGGCTTTGACAACAAATTTCATGAGCAGACATTTATTTTGTAGATGCAAATTCTTAATGCCTAAACCACCCATTTTTTAGGTTTGCAAATGTTTTCCCAAGCAATGAGGCACTGAGTCACTGAGAAAGTATCCTCAACTGCCGAGAAAAAAGCACGGCTAAGAGCATCTAGTGTTTTTAAAACTTTTAAGGGAAAAAAAGACGGACATGAAGTAAATAAGTAGGGAGTCTAGGGCGGCCGTGATTAGAACCAGTCTATCTCCTTTGGATAACAAGCGAGCGTGCCAACCAGATAGAATTTTTTGCAACATTCGATTATTGGTAGGAACATGTTTCTCGGAGGTCGCAGCGAGATAGAGGTAAGCCAAGATAAACCTAGGGAAAGGAAGAAATCGGGAACTTTAGTATGGTTGCAATTTCATGTTGCACGTTGGGAGGTGTGTGGTGTGGTACAAAACAAGTCTTGGGAAAATTTATATAGACCAGTGGCTGCCGAGAAATCTTGGAGCGGTTGTTTAAGAGCCAAGGCCGAAAGTATTTTTATATTCTAAGATATACGACTTTACAATCTTCTGTGTATGTCATAATTCTTAAATCAGTGGATTCTCCATTAAAACAATGGATACAATTCAACGACCACTTTAGGTTATGGATGCATAGGCAGGTGGTCGTGTTTGTGCATGGTAATTTTAGAGTGGATGAAAAGAATAAGTAGTTTGTGGATTTGTCAATACCAAATTATCTACCTAGTTGGAAAGTTTGAGGAAACCATGTTTTAGTTATTGATGAATCCAGTTGTAACACCATGTCCCTTGACGGTTGCAAGCTGTGATTTTGTTAAGCTGCTATGGTGCGCGTCGGTCCTAAACAAACGGTTTAAAATCCCTTTCCGCGACGGCATTTGGAACCGTCGCCAAGTGAGTGTGGGCGATATGGGGGTCCTTCCCAAACGACCCAGAAACTGTCGGGGATAGGGCCCCTACAGTACTCCTACTCGTTTCTGCTCGCATTGCCATCGCAGTCGGTATTCTGTGGTGCTACGTTTACGATGCGCGGTCCATCACAAACGGTTCACTATTATAGAACGTGTATGATGCGTGGCCCATCACAAATGGTTCACTGTTAAGAAGGTTAGCTAATCGTCGTATGAGTGTCGGACAGGATTACGAAACGGCGGACCGTCGTAACATCGTCATACACGACAACTATCGCACACGCTATTCTGTGGTGCAATGTTTCCGATGCATACTTCATCAGAAACAGTTCATGGTTGCGAATCGTGTACGATAAGGCAACTAACACAAACGTTTAGTTTGCCCGCACCGTTTGTGATATTGTCTGACATCGCACACGCTTTGCAAACGGCAACTGTGTGCATGCTTGCACACGTTTCCTCTCTGTGAACCGTCTCGGATTATGGTGCATATCACAAACGTTTGTGTTTTAACAACCGTGTGTGCCATAACAACCTAGAGAGCGTAATTTCACCGTAATTTAATTGTTGCTTTTCCAAATTATACCGGATTTGGATTTGAATTTGAATGTATGCTACAGCTTTATTCATATCCATCAGGTTCAAACAACCAATGCATTATTCGATTCATAGGTACATATGTTCAAGAATTACATAAGAACCAAATAAAGAATGATGAACCACAGTTGTATACTTGTACTATTAAAGACGGTAAAGAAAGAGGCGAAATATATTCTAGTTGCTGAACAAGGTGAAGCGGAATGCCCATATTGTGCCCTCCTCCATGTAGAAGGCCCGCACGACTCTAGTCCAACCCCTTGTGATGGCCGAGCTCCCATCCTTCACGATCTTCATGAAAACATCTAGATAATCATCGTGTTCTGGTAGAAATACTTTAACCTTTGCATGCCCACCAATCATGTAGTTTGAGAGGTAATCTTGAGTAAACTGCTTTGGCAACCACTGCAAAGGAATAAGATTTCAAACATTGCCATCTAACACAACTCATTATGGGCAGTAAAAAGAAGGCTGCACAGTTCTTACTTACCATCCTGTAGTTCACTGTTGTCTTGGATAAAGTGTAAACAAATAGTTTAATTGCCATCTTTGGACCCATTTTACTAACAATCTTTATTAGCTTCCTCACTTGATGCTGGTTATCGATATCTCATTGCCCCATACGCAGAAAGGGTCGAAACGCGGATCTTTACCAATGACATATGTACCTAAAAGCACCAAGTTAATATTAGAAGCTAAACAGCAATGGCACAATGATGTAGTACAACACTCTTTTTATAATATGTCTATATACATCCGTATGTGGTAGTCCATTTGAAATCTCTAAAAAGACAAATATTTAGGAACGGAGGGAGTATCTTATAGCATCCAATATACTCACATATTAGATGAATTAACATATTATATTATGGGCCGGAAGGAGTTTAGTTCGTTCTTAAAAATTATCTGCTGCTGTATCCACGAGTTACAGTTAGTTTGAGCTAGTTCGGGCTCAAATAGCCCTAAAGTATATCTAAACATGAGGGCTAGTTTGAGCTAGTTGCATCTATAACCCACCCACAAAAAACTAGTATCCAAGCCAAGAGGTGCTAATTGGAGCTAGTTCTCCTAGTGCATTTATTGTCAATCTAACCCTGCCATCCAAACAACTCTTTGGATGGAGTTAGTTCAGGGTTAGTAATGAGCTAGAAACTAACTCTAACCTCTAGCTAAGTTGAGTATCCAAACAGGGATGTGTTGTTGCTGTTGCTGCTACTGCTCTTCTACGTATATCTAGACATCATTAGAACATTAATGTAACACTCTTCCTTGTTGCTATGTACCCTAGGATTGCATATTTAGACATTAAGTATAGTGCATGTTACTATGTAGCCTCAGATATATTACATATGGCCTTAGTTAACCTAAGAAAAAATGGGTTGCAGATATATTCAGTTAAAAGTTCGATTCACCGATTAGTCCCTTATCAGCCGCCGGCCTATATGGTACCAGCTATGGATCCTGAACAGTGAGCAGATATAAGCCATGGGATGAAACTAACCTCGATGGAAAACATCAGTCGTTCCCAAAATTGTCCTGTGTAGGTACATCAAGAAGCGTGTTAAGCACAACAGGCTAAACATCAACCAAAATTACACATGGCAGACAAAATAATCTCGAAAAGATAGCTTCAGTGTGCAGGTTTAAGCATGCTAGTAAAGCAAAACAAGTGGAAAGGTGTGCAAAATGCAACAGGCCTAACATTTAACAACAAGCAAACATGGTCATTCAAACTGGTATTGTGCCAGTCTAAGTACACTAGTTATGGTTAAATAAAAATGGAAAGGCGTGTTAACTACAAGATCCAACAACCAAATGTAGTCATTCATAGTGGTATTGTTGAAACTGGTACTAATGAAATTCAACTGCACAGTTCATACTTGCACATATAGAACATCACGTTGTGAATAACTGGAATAAACAAGGCATACTACAAACAACCAAAGATAGCATTTGAAACCGAACATATGCTAACTACAAACAACCGAACAATAAAAAACTTTAAAAGAGGCATCTGGTAGCTATAACAGGCTTAACAGAAAAGCAAATATATTCATTCCTATCGGTATGTTTAAAACTGGATTGATGAAATGTACTACACAGTAAATAATTGCACATATGGAGCATCACATTGTGAACAACTGAAATAAACAAATCATGGGTTTCCCCACTTGTCACAGATGGGCTCTTTCCCGTGGGAAGAGCACGGACCCTGGATGTGCTCCATGTTGTCGTAGATGGGCTCCTTCCCCTTGGAGGAGCACGTCTGTAGGGTGCCCTCCCTAATGTTGCAGACGGGTGCTTTCCCCTTGGAAGAGCATATGGGCTCTTTCCCCTTGGAAGAGCCGGAGAGGGTGCCCTCCTCGTGGTCGCCGTCGATGAGGTCTGACTTGGAAGCTGTGGATCCCAAGCCAGCGTCGCAGAACATGTCCTTCAGAAATGACAAAAGGGGCTCGATGGCGATGTAGAATGGAAAATTGTTGCAGCGAGCCAGAGGAGATCAATGGAGGGGCCATGGATGAGATCGACGGCGGTTGAACCCGAGGGGTTGGGGGTGGGCCACTTAACCTGTGACATAGCCCGCCTCAGGGCGTCGCTATCAATGATCTCGATGTCGTAGCCGGTGGACGAGACGTGCCCGCATACTCTAGCCTGCTGCTTGAGTGCCTGCCGCCAGTAATGGTCGTCAGCTTCCTCGACGACCTCAGGCGAAGAGACATCTATACACCTCTTTTGGGCCAGTCGCTCCTCAAGCTCCATGGGAAGCGTAGCCGGTCTTAGGCTGCGACGCTCTGGCATGGGGGATGGGGATGGGGATCTGTGGGAAAGGGGGCATTTGGCAGGCGTCATCTAAGAAACTCAGGGCGGCTTGGGTATGGAGATCGGTGGGTAAGCTGCACGGGCAAACCGGCAGATGTTGACAATGGAGGCCTTGCGGTGGCGGCGGCGGCAGCGGCGGCGGGGACTTTGCTAGGGTTTTGAGCGAGGGAGGGTGTGTGCGTGTGTGTGTGCACGCGCACGCACGCCCGAGGAGGTTTTGGTGTGTGTGTGTGTGTGTGGAGGGGGGCGCGGGGTGTTTGAGGAAATGACGCGGGTACTGAAAATTTTACTATGCGGGAGTGAAATGTCGGGCTATTGAAAATTTTGATGATAGTGCATCGCACATGGTCCGGAGATAACAACCGTGTGTTATGAAAAAGAAAAACCCTCGAGGCGGGTAGATATTTTCGATGCAGGCGGGATTAGGAACAAGAAACATCGCACACGGTCCAGAGATGACAACCGTGTGTTATGAAACAGAAAAACCCTCGAAGCGGGCAGATATTTTTCAGAGGGGGAGCCTCGTGGAGCCCAATGTACTATGCGGATGTGTGCGTGACAGGTGCACCGGCGTGGCACACGGTTAGTTTGAGTGAACCGTGTCTGTTGCGTCATCCGACTTATCTAATGTTCATAAATTTGGCGAAAAATGACGCGGGAGAGGGTCAAAACACGAACACACTTGCATGTGGACCAAATTTATGTATCAAAAGGGTGGTTTGATTTTCATAATACCAAATGCAACTTCGATGTGGCACCTCCCTCGCAAAGCGCATGGTATTGCTTGCTCCCACCCTCTCGTGTCGGCATGAAGAGAATCCTATGCTTTGAATGCATGCCCCCTCCCCCTAAACCGAGGTTCACCTAGCAAAGTGCGAAGTAGCTAGCAGCCCCCCTCCTCCCTCGTGTTGGCACAAAGGGAATCCTAAGCTATATATGAATGCATGCCCCCTCCCCCTCAACCGAGGTTCACCTAGCAAAGTGCGAAGTAGCTAGCAGCCCCCCTCCTCCCTCGTGTCGGCACGAAGTGAATCCTAAGCTATATATGAATGCATGCCCCCCCAACCGAGGTTCACTGTAGCAAAGTGCGAAGTAGCTAGTAGCCCCCCTCCCTCTTGTCGGCACGAAGGGGATCCTAAGCTATGAATGCATGCCCACAAACCGAGGTTCACCTAGAAAAGTGTGAAGTAGAGCTAGCAACCCCCCCTCCCTCGTGTCAGCATGAAGAGATTCCTAAGCTATGAATGCATGCCCCCCAACCGAGGTTCACCTAGCAAAGTGGGAAGTAGCTAGCAGCCCCCCTCCCTCGTGTCGGCACGGAGGAAATCCTAGCTAAGCTATGAAAGTATGCCCTCCCCCCCCAACCGAGGTTCACCCTAGCAAAGTGCGAAGTAGCTAGCAGCCACCCCTCCCTCATGTCGGCACGAAGGGAATCCTAAGCTATGAATGCACATGCCCCCCCCCAACCGAGGTTCACCTAGAAAAGTGCAAAGTAGCTAGCAGCCCCCCTCGTGCCGGCACGAAGGGAATCCTAAGCTATGAGCATGCCCCCCTCCCCCCCAACCGAGGTTCACCTAGCAAAGTGCAAAGTAGCTAGCAGCCCCCCACCCCCTCGTGTCGCCACGAAGGGAATCCTAATTAAGCTATGAATGCATGCCCCCCAACCGAGGTTCACCTAGCAAAGTGCGATGTAGCAACCCAACCCCCCCCCCCCACACACACACTTTCAGTCGGTGGGCCAGAGAGGCATATATCTCACCAAGATGGATCGTAAAACGGACCAAGAATAATCCACCTTGGTCGTACAACCTCTCTCTTGTTGTTGGTCAAAGTGATGTCCATCCATGCGACCCCGGAGATGCACTAGTAGAAAACAGGGCTTTGGTTCGGCCAGAAAAGAGCATTTATCCCGGTTGCATTACGAACCGGGACTAATGTGAGCATTAGTCCCGGTTCGAGCGGCTAGGGCACCGTACAGGCATTAGTCCCGGTTCAAATGGGACCTTTAGTCCCGGTTGGTGCCACGAATCGGGACTAAAGGGTGCGATGCCCATTAGTACTGGTTCGTGGCACCAACCGGTACTAAAGGTTAGACCTTTAGTCCCGGTTCGAGCCACCAACCGGTACTAATGGGGTTTGAGGCATTAGTACCGGTTCGTGGCACGAACCGGTACTAAAGGTCCCATTTTCAAACTCTACCCCCCCCCCATGGATCGCCTTTTCAGTTTTGTAAAAAGCAAAAGAAAATGATAAAAACTTCAAAAATTAAAATCCTTCCAGATGTAGTTATGTTACTACATGTAATAGTTAGGAAAATTTAAAACCTTAAATTTGGACATGTTTGCAAAAAGTGTAGGCAAAATGTAAAACGGCTATAACTTTTGCATACGATGTCAGAAAAAACGTATAATATATCAAAATGTTCAGCACGAAAATCCGCATCCGATTTTGACCGCCTACGGCCTGTGCAAATTTTTAGAATCCTCAAATTCTAAAAGGAAAAATAATTATGCTCAAATTTCAGTTTTTTTGAATTTTTGTTAAATCTGGTCAAACTATGGTCAAACTACTTATTCAAGAAGTATTAGTGTTACTAAATAATTATTCAAGAATATTAGTGTTACTAAATAATTATTTCATTTTTTTGAATTTTGGTCAAATCTCGTCTAATTGTGGTCAAACTGTGGTCAAACTGTGGTCAAACAATGGTCAAACTAATTATTCAAGAAATATTAGTGTTACGAAATAATTATTTTAGTTTTTTTGAATTTTGGTCAAATCTGGTCAAACTGTGGTCAAACTATGGTCAAACTACTTATTCAAGAAATATTAGTGTTACTAAATAATTATTGTTTTTTAGAACAATAGTTTCAAACTCAAACAGTGAAATGTGTGACTTCATGCTCAAGCTAAATTCCTGAGGGTTAATAGGATTGACATCTTACTATTGTCAGGAAAACAACAAGTGCAGACTTGGAAACGAGGGAGAATAAAACCCGGAAGTTAAGCGTGCTCAGGCTGGAGTAGTGAGAGGATGGGTGACCGTCCGGGAAGTTAGATGATTTGGAATGATGAGGGGTGATTAGAGATTAGAGGCTTAATTGAGCAGTGATGAGGGGTGATTAGAGATTAGAGGTTAAAATAATTCAGAAATTTGAAAATAGAAAAAAAAATTCAAAAAAATATTTTCAAAAAAATCATAAAATTTCCTTTAGTACCGGTTCGTGTTACCAACCCGGACTAAAGGTGGACCTCCAGGCAGCGGCCACGTGGAGGGCCTTTTGTCCCGGTTCGTGTAAGAACCGGGACTAAAGGGGGAGGCTTTAGTAACGACCCTTTAGTCCTGGTTCTAGAACCGGGACTAAAGGCCCTTATGAACCGGGACTAAAGGCCCTTTTTCTACTAGTGATGGGCTAGCTCACCGATAATCACGCAAGTAACTAGTACCCGAAGACAACCACTACATGCGTGTGGCCCAAACATATGTATCACTACAAAAAAATACACTTCCGTGATGATACGTGTTTGTCACAGTAGGTCACGTTTTCTGTCATGCATGTACATCCATGACAAATTTATGACGGAATCAAGATAGTCATACCTGTGTTATTGTAGAAGTGTTCCATGACATTACCAAAATTATCATCACGGAAGTGTCCACTTCCATGACGATAAATCGCATGTCACAGAAGTGCTTTCGTCAAGGGTGACCGACATGTGGCATCCACTATAACGGAATGTCGTTAAGCTATCGAGTCCAGTTTTGGATCCGATAACCCATTAATAGCCCCGACCAATGGGGATTTTCCATGTGTAAAATCATCATTGGCTGGAGGAAACACGTGTCGGCTCACCATTGGGACAGATGTCATCAACTCATTGGACCCAAAGCGCCTATGATATGTCGACACGTGGCACGACCCAACAGAGGCCCATTCCTGTGAAAAGGCCGGCCCGTTTGACTTGGTCAAAAGGTGGCGGGCCGGCCCACGACAAGCCTGTTAACGGCCTATTCGCATATAGCCCATTTACAGCCCGCTAACCCAGGGCCCGTTTACGGCCTATCCGAATTAGGCCCAGTAGCGTCATCTGGGCCGGCCAATATAATTCCAGCCCATTTTAACTTTCGGCCCATGTATGGCCCATGACGTCTTTCGGCCCATATGAGGCCCTTAGTAACTCTCGGCCCATTAAGGGCCCGTGGTAAAACTAGACCGTAATGAACAGTGTATCACTCTATACCCATTAACGGCACGTGGTGAAACTGGCCCGTAATGAATAGTGTATCACTTTATACCCATTAGCGGCCCATTATTCCGTTGGGCCGTTTCCAGCCCATGTTATCTTTCGGCCTTCTGAGGGCCCATTTATTCTTGGGCTCATTTCCAGCATTCGTTTACTTACGGCCTGCTAATGTCATTTTCTGCTTGTGGGCCAAATTCAGCCCGTGGTTACAGTTGACCCATTTGTGGCCCGTTAATACGTTGGGCCATTTTCATAGCGTCATCAAATACGGTCGATTAACGACGGCCCGTTATGGTCGGCCCATGAATGGACGATTTCAACTCTAGCCCATTTACGACCATAATGTGGTCTATTATTGGCCCATGTTTGGCCAACCGATCATACGGCCCGTAGAAGGCCCATTGATGATACGGCCCGTAGAAGGCCCATTGTGTCTACGGCTCGTATAAGGCCCATTGTTTCTATGCCCCATAGAAGGCCCATTGTTTCTACGGCCCTTAGAAGGCCCATTGTTTCTACGGCCCGTAGGAGGCCCATGTTAACTACAGTAAATATGTAGCCCATGGTTATTGTGGCCTAGTTTTAAAAAATAGGTTATTGCGGCCACTAGCAAACCGCGGAAAAAGAACTGCAGTGACTACAAGAAAACAAATAAACAAGAAAATAAGGAAATAAATAAGCAAGCAACTTACGCTAGGCTATCACGGCTATTACACATATTACATCCACTGGGCATCAAAGTTCGCCACCAGTGCAAATATAGGGAACACCCTACACTATACAAAAATGGCTTGCTGTTTTCTTCAGCCGGTGGCTGCACGTTAACAAGAAATTTTGTATCGCACCAAACCAAATTACAACTATAAAACAAAAGGAAGGTTGGCATAAAAGTTAATAGTCTAGCAGATAAATGCACCACCAGAAGTTCAGAAGCACAGTTCATTTGACCCGACTGTTATGTTTTCATGCTGTATTGTTCGATGGAGCACCATAACCTTCGCCTTCAGTTCTCCTAGGCTCTTGAACAACATAGAAAATATTTGATAGTCTGGTTTCAAAACCATGCATATCTTGAAAACATCGAACAATGTCTCTCCTTGTTTCACAAAGGGTCTCTGTTAGGGAATGGACTTGTGTCTGGAGCGCCGATACAACATTGTTTTGAGCTTGCATATCTTGATCATGAGGCAGTTTGGACGAGATTGCCTTAACAACCAACCCAGTATTACGCAAGAACGTGTTTTTGGCACTGTTAGTGGACAAGTACTGACCCACTGCAGCAAGAGCTGACATTGCGGTTATAGTTGCCTCGCCACCTTCAGAAGGTGGCGGTTCCACCATTTTTTCCATAGCTCGCTGAAAAGTTGAGGTTTTACATTAGTAGTACCAGAACAAAAGATATTAAGGAGGCAACAAAACCAAACAAAATAGCTTTGGTCTATATACAGAACTTATTCTGGTGAACCCATGTAAAATATAAGTTGTATTTTATTGCAAAGTACATAATAAAACCAGGTTCCAAACATATGACCATGTACCATCGCTAATGTATTGTCTATTTCTTCACATTGTATTGAGGGCTAAGGATAAAGAGACGAAGTTTATAATACGGTAAGTGTCGTGGTTTTGTCACGACAGATGTCCTAGAGAAAGGACTTAGTCATGGAGCCATCGCTACGGGTTAGCTTAAAGTGGTTAAAGTGGACAAGGGACGCAAGAGAGTTTATACTAGTTCGGCCCCTTACGATGAAGGTAAAAGCCTACGTCTAGTTGTGATGGAATTGATGGGGTTTCGATGACCAGGGAGCGAATACGCTTTGCCTGAGTCTCAAGTTGTTGTTTTTTGTCCTTGAACTGCCGCCGGGTCGTCCCCTTATATACATGGGTTGACGCCCGTCGGTTTACAGACTCCGAGGCCGGCTTATAATCGTGTCCGGCTCGGTCTCTGCTACTTCTATCTTACAACACAAGTTTACATATCAATGCCGGTTTGTGTCTACAGGCCTTAAACCGGCTTTGTGCCCTGGGCCTTTATGAAGCGTCACCGTCTGTCTTCATGGGCTTCAGATACAGATGAACTACTTATGAGGTTAAGCCGGCCTCTCCTGGCCGGTTTACGCCCAGTGGTAATATCCCCAACATTAGGCCCCGGATTGATTTGAACTGGTTCATGTCAATCCTCAATACTTATGAAAATTTCTTCTTCAACATCTTCACACAATCTTGTAAACCACCATGACATCATCTTCTAGGATCTTGGTAAACCGCCGTGACGTCACCTATCATTAACAAGCCTCCGACAATCGAGGCGACAACATCGCCTCATATCCAAAAACTCGGCTCCTCGATTTTTGCGTCTGTCGTTTATCTCCCTTATAAATAGGGCCAGGGGGTCTTTTCATTTTCCCTCTCGTGCCTCTTCACTTCATCATCATCCTCGCGACGCTCGACCCTTCGACCTCGGCCGCCGCCGTCAACCTTCGACTGCTGCACCAACCTTGGCTGCTGCATCGACCTGAGCGTACCAGAGCTCCCCTTTCTCTTACCATAGATCTGCACTTAGGGTTTCTGTCGTTCATCAGTGTTCGTCGCCGCCCTTCTTTTCCCTTATTTATATGCATGGATTAGATCCAAAAACCACATAGGTCTCGTGCGGTAGTAGTTTAAACCACATATATCTCGCGCTTTAGCAGTTTCAGCACATGTTTGATATCCAACTCATCTCATCTTGGTGAACTTTCAGTACGCTGGAATTTAGGTCAGAATATATTTTGTTTTTCCTACGCGCGGTAGATCTGAAATTACCATAGCAAGATGTGAAACTTGTTTCTTCCTTCTCTTACACACATTGAATACCAGATTAGCCGGTTTAACTTCACAGAAAAAATGATGACCCGGTAGATACAATTAGTCCCCTGTTGAACCGCCAATGCATTACACCGTTCCATTGCCAGACTCCGGTTTACGAATAACCAAATCCGGTTTAACAATATGCTAGTATCCTCATACCGCTGTATAGTTGTCCACTGTAAATCTTGAACCAGTAATAATCATGTTTCAGATTTTCCTTCCTTCTCGAGTAACCGAGGAACAGTTAAGCAACCTTGTTAAAAGGGAGCTTTAGCCAAGAAAGATGTCATCCACTGGAGGGTCCCTGGCCCGGAAAATCCTCCTACACCCAAGGACGGAGAGGTAGTCGTTTTTGCTGATCATCTCGGACGAGGTTTTAGCCCTCCCGGTTCAAAAAAATTTCGGGATGTACTGGCTAGTTTTCAAATGCACCCTCAAGACATTGGTCCTAACTCTGTAACCAACATCTGCCACTTCCAAGTCTTTTGTGAGGTTTATCTGCAAGAGGAACCTTCAGTCGAACTGTTTTGGGATTTCTTTCACCTAAACCGTCGCACAGAGTTCTCAGATGGACGCAATACGGAACTGGGCGAAATGGCGGTTTAGAAAAGGAAGGAAGTCACCTTCCCTCATCCCAAACTCCACAGTCATCCCAAAGAGTGGAACCAGACTTGGTTTTACTGCATGGATACATCTCCATCTGATGAGAATCCTTTGCCGGGTTACCGCCCTGAATGCCTTAGCAACACACATCCTTTTCCTCAGAGGTTGACAGCAAGAGAACGGGCCAAATATGCTCCCCAATTATCAAAGCTTAGAGCCTTAATGGCGAACGGTTTGACAGGAGTTGATCTTGCTCGTTGCTGGATAAGCTGGAGCATTCTGCGCTTAAGCCGGCGCCCCGTTTTGATGTTTGAGTACACGGGGAGTTTGAAGGATGCTCAGCGGCACATTGACATTCAGCTTACAGACGAAGAAGTCACTGAGGCTGTAAAGAAAATACTGAACGAACCGGAGGCCGTCTGTGCCCAAACCGGACTACTCCCTTTCTACACCTTCAACAAACCACCAGCTATAAGAATCATACAATCCTTTGTATCTGAATTTGCTTCTGTCCAAATATTCTCTGAAAATGTGATTATTTTCTGACAGGGTGATGATCCGTTTTGGAACAAGAAACCATCACAAGACAAACCGGCAAAGCCGCAAGACAAACCGGTCAAGCCAGTTCGTCCAAAGACCAAGGTTGTTAAGAAACCTGCCAAGAGAAGGACCACTGCATCCTCCGATCTACGAGCTGATGACGATGTGCGTAATCCGGAACCAGAGGTAGAACTTGACTCTCTTGGTTCATTTTTCATACATCTCATTGACAATGATTATTATCAGGATGACGCTGAAGGCAGTCACGCTGAGGACGTAGAGGTAACTATTCTTTCCTCCGATTTAGGTCCTCTGCCAACATCAAAAATACGTCAAGCAAACCGGAAAGTAAAATTTTCTCACCCTCTTGCTTACTTGGACCCAAACTTTCTTTTGAAGACGCAGCAGCACAAAGCTCGCCGTACAACCCGGCACAACGGCCAGGTAGTTACCTCCGCCGGTTTACTGAACAGTCCGGTTCGGAAACACCGATCAGAGGTCTCTTATCCCATTGATACTTCATGCCCAAAAGCAGGTTGTTTTCGCCAGCCTCTTAACCCGTCTGATTCAAATTATCAGGGTACTTCTCACTCATCCTCTGGCGAGTCCTCGGCCACACAGCTTCCACCCCTCAAAACGGTTCCTGGGTGAGTTATGCACATGTCTTTATTCTTGATATGTTATCTTTTCGCAGCGCCAAGCCAAGACCCAGCAAGAAAGCTCGTTTGAACAAACCGGCTGATGATAATGTAGCTGCTGAACCGGAAACAACTCCATATCTGGAAGAAACCGACGCTGACGCCATGCTTCAGGATCCGCCGCTTCAAGACCATGATTTCCTTGCTGAACAAGTGCAAGTTGATACTAAAAGTCATGCAGACCGGCCAGCCAGCCCTGTCCGAACTGGTGACAAACCGGTCAGTCCAGCTAAGGACACTAATAAACCGCCAACTCCGGCGAAAGCTGCTGATGAAGAAGTTGATGACGTTATGATTACTGGCACTGGCCACACCACTCCTGCCAATCCTGTAGCTTTGTCAAAGCATACTACCAAGGATGATCTCTCTGCTATCGGCAAAGGCAAATGGAATGCCGATTTATCAAGCTTCGCCCACCTCAATGTTCAAGATATTCACTCTGGCTTCTTGAACCGTCTGTATACCAGCCGTGACTATGAAGCTAGTTTGGTAAACTTGATGAAGGAGCGATATGAGGTAACTACTGTTTTTCTCCTTTGTCCAATTGCAGTTTATCAACTCCTAGTAGCCCCCAAGTGACGTTTATGATACCAATCTAAACCGGGACTTTTGTCATAACTTAACTTTGCATAGTTAGCCTCCAGGGACCGGATTACCTTGTGAATATGAACCGGGAATGTAGAAGAATTCCCATATCAATAGTTTTTTGAGCAAACACACATTAGCCCCCAAGTGCCAAGCTCAATACTTGTATTGTGCTTGGGACTTGTAAAAATTTCTGAGTAAAAGAAAATATGCATTAGCCCCCAAGTACTAAGGGCATAACTTGTTATGTGCTTGGTACTTCAAATATGTACTGTCAACTCATTATGTATCTGTGTCTTTATAGGCTGAACTAAGCAAGAAGGAAAGCCAAACCGCTGACCTGCAAGAGAACATCAAGTCCCAACAGGCCGAAACTTCCAAAGCAAAAGATGAGCTGACAAGCGACTTAACCGCTATAGAAAAGCTAAAGGAAAGCTTTGCCAAGGAGCGGGCGGATTGGAACAGAGAAATCCGCTTTGCGGAAAAGAGCTGAAGATGCAGAAGCAGCTCTCAAACCGGTGGTAGACGAGCTGACTGGGGTAAAGCGGCAAGTACATGCGATGACCGCTGCTCTGTTTGGTAAGCATCTTGTCCTTAATACTGTCAACATATTTTCCCATGCGTTGCCGGTTTACTGATGTTTGCAATGATGCAGGAACTCGCATTAGTCATCTGGGCTCTGATGTTCAGAAGAAGCTGAAGGCTGCCTATACGCTGATAGAACAACTGTATACCGGCGCTCAACGAATTATCTGCACCGCTTCTCACAATAAGCCGCCCCCGACGTTAATCAAAGATACCTTAGATAGGCTATCTATGCTGCCTGCCCAGGTAGAAGAGCTGAAGAGGTCTGCTTCAAGGGCTGGCGCTCTGACCGCACTAACCCGGGCAAAAGCATGGGTGCCTGATCTTGACCCGACGGACGTGGCTAAAGGATACCCAAGCTTGAAAGAAGACGGATCAGAATTTTGCACTGAAGATCTCCGCGCCATAAATCGGGAAGTACGTCCACTGGCTTGTCAACTTGCTAAAGAAGCTGATCTTTCACATTATCAGGCGAGTTATGATATCAATAACAAGCGGGTTGCTACACCAGCTCCTGAGGCTCAAAACCTGATCCCTCCAATCCGTAAGCACACTTATGCCCCTGATATTGAACCGTCCACCCTTATAAGCGATGAAGCTGTGTTCCAAGCTTTAACTGGGATCGACTGGGCAACTGTTGACCTCCAGCCGCTGGGTAGGGACGAAGAAGATGAACCGGTGCAAGATGATCCGCAGCCGTCAGGTCAAGCTGATAAGCAATCATAATCCGGGGGCCGGTTTAGTTTTTCTTTTGCTATAATGCTTATTGAGACAATTACTCCTTTGGGCACTGAAAACGCCTTGTAATAGGCGAGTTAAAACACTTGGTCTGTTATGCGTTCGTGCATATTTATCTGCAACTGATGCGCGTTAATCCGCCATGCTTAAGATATGATGTTCATAATCCATAGCTATTTATTCAAGTTGTTCCTGCAGATAAGAAGCTTAAAGCGCCCTGGCTGTTTACCACCGGGCGGGTCATGATACCCAACTATATATAGGACCAACGTTGCAAAAGATAACCAAATATGGAAATATATGATACCTGTGATCTTTAGGCATAGTGTTGGCTGACCAACCTTGTAATGAGGGTAATAACCCTAATCCGGAGTAAAAGTATCTCCTGTTATACAATGCCGGTTTACAATAAAACCGTTCCGGGTTGTGATAAACACCGGTTTATTCCATACTGGTGACTATGAGTCAAAACCAGACCGGGCTGATAGTCTCCGGATTATAACTTGATCATGTACTGACAACTTGTAGTTGACAGCCTAACCGGGTTGATAAACACCGGTTTGAAAACATCACAAATCTTAGCAAAAGAAAAAGAAACTTAGCAAAAGGCAAATAAAACCGCTGTAGTCGAGGCTTTTCACGGGCTGCCAGGCCCCAAATTTGATCAAGAGGTGTTGCTATGGTTCGGGTTCGACCAAGCCCCCAAGTGATGTTGTGGCATTACGCCGATCAAGAGGCGTTGCTATGGTTCGGGTTCGACCAAGCCCCCAAGTGATGTTGTGGCATTACGCCGATCAAGAGGCGTGGCTATGGTTCGGGTTCGACCAAGCCCCCATGTGATGCTGTGGCCTTACACCGATCAAGAGGCGTGGCTATGGTTTGGATACGACCAAGCCCCCAAGTGATGGTGTGGCATTACGCCGATCAAGAGGCGTGGCTATGGTTCGAATACGACCAAGCCCCCAAGTGATGCTATGGCATTGCGCCGATCAAGAGGTGTAGCTATGGTTCGGATACGACCAAGCCCCCAAGTGATCTAATATGAAGCTTTGAGAAGCTAAATCAAGGGGTAATCCGGACGCCGCTTTGCAAGCTCCACGTAACCACACATGATGTAAGAAAAACAACAGATACCCCGCCTTAGCTGAGGTTCCGGTTTGTTGTATTGATCATAATATGTACATTGTCATAATATGTACATAAGTAGAGCCTATAGCTCAAGTATAGTAAGGCCGAAGATGAGCAATATTCCATGGCCGGTTGGTCTCCTCCTCCGATTTACGTGAGTCTTTGCGCTCTCGAACATCGATTAGGTAGTACGACCCGTTGTGTAGATTCTTGCTGACCACAAAGGGTCCTTCCCAAGGGGGGGATAGCTTGTGCATATCCGTCTGATCCTGGATGAGCCGAAGCACCAAATCGCCTTCTTGAAAGGTTCTGGTTCTAACCCGGCAACTGTGATAACGACGCAGATATTGCTGATAAATTGTCGAACGGGCTGCTGCTATGTCATGTTCTTCATCTAACAGGTCAAGAGCTTCCTGTCGTGCCTTCTCGTAGTCCGCTTCAACATATGCCGCTACACGAGGCGAGTCATGACGGATGTCACTAGGAAGAACGGCTTCCGGTCCATAAATCATGAAGAATGGTGTGTATCCTGTCGATCTGTTGGGCGTGGTATCGATGCTCCATAACACAGAAGGTAGCTCCTCAACCCAACAACCCGGCGTCCGTTGCAAAGTAACCATAAGCCGGGGTTTGATGCCTCTCAAGATTTCTTGATTGGCCCTCTTTGCTTGACCATCGGACTGGGGGTGAGCCACTGATGACACGTCAAGCCGGATGTGCTCACGTTGACAGAACTCCTTCATGGCACCCTTTGACAGATTGGTACCATTGTCTGTTATAATGCTGTGTGGAAAGCCATACCGGAAGATCACCTTTTTGATGAATTGAACCGCCGTGGCCGCATCACACTTACTAACTGGATCTGCCTCCACCCACTTCGTGAACTTATCAACCGCCACCAAAAGGTGGGTCTTTTTATCCTTGGACCTCTTGAAAGGCCCAACCATATCCAGCCCCCAAGTTGCAAACGGCCAGGTGATTGGAATCATCCTCAATTCTTGAGCCGGTACATGAGCGCGCCTTGAGAATTTCTGACAACCATCACATCTTTTGACCAAGTCCTCGGCATCAGCATGAGCTGTCAACCAATAGAAACCGTGACGAAACGCCTTGGCCACCAACGATTTTGAACCGGCGTGGTGACCACAATCCCCTTTGTGGATCTCACGCAAAATTTCACGGCCTTCCTCAGGAGACACACAGCGTTGAAACGCCCCTGTCACACTGCAATGATGTAACTCTCCATTGATAACAGTCATGGACTTGGGCCGCCGGGTTATTTGCTTGGCCAAAGTTTCATCTTCTGGTAACTCGCCCCGGTTTATATACGCCAAATATGGAACCGTCCAATCCGGGATAACATGAAGAGCCGCCACCAATTGGGCCTCTGGATCAGGAACAGCCAAATCCTCTTCACCAGGGAGCTTGACGGACGGATTATGCAAAACATCCAAGAAGACATTAGGTGGAACCGGTTTACGTTGGGAACCCAGGCGGCTTAAAAGCGTCCGCCGCTTCATTCCTTAGCCGGTCCACATGATCAACCTGATAACCTTTAAAGTGACCTGCAACAATATCCACCTCATGACGATATGCTGCCATGAGTGGGTCCTTGGAATCCCAAGTGTCAGACACTTGTTGAGCCACCAGATCTGAGTCACCGAAGCACTTAACTCGGCTTAAGTTCATCTCCTTAGCCATCCGAAGACCATGGAGTAAAGCCTCATATTCAGCTGCATTGTTAGTGCACGGGAACATTAAACGGAGAACATAAGAAAACTTATCACCTCGTGGGGAAGTTAATACGACTCCAGCCCCCGAGCCCTCCAATTTCCTGGACCCATCAAAATGAATAGTCCAATAAATATGATCTGGCTTCTCTTCTGGCGCTTGTAACTCTGTTCAATCATTGATGAAATCCACAAGTGCCTGAGATTTGATCGCCGTTCGGGGCATGTATTTCAACCCGTGAGGCCCGAGATCGATAGCCCACTTAGCAATCCGGCTGGTTGCTTCCCTGTTCTGGATTATATCTCCCAAAGGAGCAGAGCTGACCACCGTGATGGGATGACCTTGGAAATATTGCTTCAATTTCCGGCTTGCCATGAAAACCCCATACACCAATTTTTTCCAATGTGGGTACCTCTGCTTGGACTCAATAAGTACCTCACTGATATAGTAACCCGGCCGCTGAACCGGATATTCCTTTCCTACCTCTTTGCGCTCTACCACAATAGCCACACTAACAGCTCGAGCGTTAGCTGCCACATATAGCAGCAACGGTTCTTTATCAACCGGAGCAGCGAGAATCGGCGGATTAGCTAGCTGCCGCTTTAATTCCTCAAATGCTTCATTAGTGGCGTCACTCCAGACGAAGTTATCCGTTTTCTTCAGCATCTGATACAAAGGGATGGCCTTCTCGCCAAGGCGACTAACAAACCGGCTTAACGCGGCAATCCGGCCTGCCAGGCGTTGAACATCATTGATACACTTCGGTTTAGTCAAAGAGGTGATGGCTTTGATCTTTTCCGGATTAGCTTCAATGCCCCTGTTAGACACCAAAAAGCCCAAGAGTTTGCGTGCAGGTACACCAAAGACACACTTGGCCGGATTAAGCATCATTTTATAAACCCACAGGTTATCAAAGGTTTCCTTCAAGTCATCAATCGATGGTTCCTTCTTCCTTGATTTTACCACAATATCATCCACATAGGCTTGACCATTGCGGCCGATCTGTTTATGCAGACAATTCTACACACACCTTTGATAAGTCGCCTGGGCACTCTTGAGCCCAAAGGGCATGGACACATAGCAGAAGGCTCCAAAGGGAGTTATGAAGGCTGTCTTCTCCTGGTCCTTAACTGCCATTTTGATCTGATGATAACCAGAGTATGCATCCAAAAAGCTTAAACGCTCACAACCAGCCGTAGCATCAATAATTTGATCAATAGGGGGAAGGGCAAAAGGATCTGCTGGACAAGCTTTGTTGAGATCTGTGTAGTCCACACACATACGCCAAGTGCCATTCTTCTTGAGGACCAGCACCGGATTAGCCAACCACTTAGGATGGAATACTTCAACGATAAATCCAGCCGCCAAGAGCCTGGATACTTCTTCTCCAATAGCTTTGCGCCTTTCTTCATTGAATCGGCGGAGAAACTGCTTGACCGGTTTATAATTAGGATCAACATTGAGAGTGTGCTCAGCGAGTTCTCTTGGTACACCTGGCATGTCAGAAGGCTTCCATGCAAACATGTCCCGATTCTCACGGATGAACGCGATGAGCGTGCCTTCCTATTTCGGATCTAAGTTAGCGCTGATGCTGAACTGCTTGGACGAATCGCCAGGTATGAAGTCAACAAGCTTAGTCTCATCAGCCGATTTAAACTTCAGGGCCGGATCATGCTTTGTGGTTGGTTTCTTCAACAAGGTCATATCTGCCGGATCAACATTGTCCTTGTAAAACTTCAACTCTTCTGTTGCACAAACCGACTCAGCATAAGCCGCATCACCTTCTTCACACTCCACAGCAATCTTGTGGCTCCCATGCACGGTTATAGTTACTTTGTGACCCGGCATCTTGAGCTACAGATAGACATAACAAGGCCGTGCCATAAACTTAGCATAAGCTGGACGTCCAAATGGGGCATGACACGGGCTGCTGATTTTCACCACCTCAAAGGTCAAGGTTTCTGATCTTGAGTCATGCTCATCTCCAAAAGCCACCTCCAGAGCTATCTTACCAACAGGATATGCCGACTTACCAGGCACCACACCATGAAACACCGTATTGGACGGTTTAAGATTTTTATCTGTTAGCCCCATGCGACGGAAAGTTTCATAATAAAGGATATTGATGCTACTCCCTCCATCCATGGGTACCTTAGTGAACTTATAACCTCCCACCTGAGGTGCCACCACCAGAGCCAGATGACCCGGATTGTCAACCCGGGGTGGATGATCTTCTCTACTCCACACAATCGGCTGCTCGGACCAGTGCAAATAACGGCCGGTTCAACGGCATTCACCGCCCTTTTATGAAGCTTCTGATCGCGCTTGTCCAGGCTAGTGGTGAAGACATGATACTGTCCGCTATTCAACTGCTTTGGGTTGCTCTGGTAACCCGACTGCTGCTGCTGATTGCCCTGATGATTATAGCCACTTTGATTACCCTGATTACCTTGATTGTTATGTCCACCCTGATTGCCATGGAATCCTGAACCGGTATTTCCTCCGACATAACCCGGCCCGTGAGAGCCAGAGCCTGAACCGCCTCCTGATCCATGATCATACCGGAAAGAGTCAGAATCTTTGAACTCTTGCATGGTGTAACAATCTTTCCAGAGGTGTGTGGATGGTTCCTCCTTCGTCCCATGCTTTGGACAGGGCTGGTTCAACAAATACGACAAACGGTCCGGATTGGGATTTGGCATTCCATTGCGCCGGGGCGGTTTACCCTTACGCCGCTGGCCCTTGTCGTGTGTACTAGTGTTAGCCACAAAATCTAAACCGTGGTCCGCTTTACGCTTGCCGCCGTTTCCATGACCCGCCGGGTTGGGGTGCTGCCCCTTGGTGTTGCCGCTCTTCTTTCCCTTCCCTGTCTTATCATCATCAGACTCGGGATCCTTGGTACTATCAGAGTCGGCATACTTCACTAGTGCAGCCATGAGGGTTCCCATATCATTACAATGACGTTTGAGCCATCCCAACTTCAACTTCAGGGGTTCAAACCGGCAATTGCCTTCCAATGTTAAAACCGCGGTGTCAGCGTTGATGCGGTCCGATGAGTGCAAAATCTCTGAAACCCGGCGCACCCAACGGGTTGTTGACTCTCCTTCCTCCTGGACACAGGCAGCTAAGTCCACAATTGACATGGGCTGCTTGCATGTATCCTTGAAATTCTGAATAAACCGGGCTCTCAACTCGGCCCATGACCTGATAGAATTAACCGGTAAGCTCTTTAGCCAAGTGCGGGCCGTTCCTTCTAGCATCATGGTGAAGTACTTCGCACATGCCGCATCATCCATGTCTAGCATCTCCATGGCCATCTCATAGCTTTCGACCCATGTTTCAGGGGATAAATCGGCGGTGTAATTCGGCACCTTGCGCGGGCCATTGAAATCTTTGGGCAGGCGCACATTGCGGAACGCTGGGACAAGACATGGTACTCCCAAGGAACTAGAGGTAACTCCTGGTTCCACCGATGTGGTTGGACGAACCGGAGTAAGCTGACGGGCTTCATGCCGCGCCGCTAACTCGGCCTCTCTACGTGCCCGAGCCCGGTACGTCTTGAGCATCACCAGCACCACCCGTCGGGTTATTGCCACGGGGCGGATCACGGTTCCGCATATTGCTTGACACTGCTGGTTCATCCATACGTCTGCTGTAGCTCCGGCTTGGACGGGGAGTGGAATGAATCCAATCGCGACTGTACGAATAAGCCTCCTGTTGAACGAAAGCTGTCTGAAGGAGCTCCTTAACCTGGCACGTCTCGACCAGCGCCAGAGAATCGCCTTCGATCGGGATGGCCGCCAGCCGTGAAGCGGCAGCGACAATGTTGTCCATCAGTTTAGAGTAATGACCCGGCGGCGTGGGGACATGTGGTATTACAGTGTTGTTCTGACGAGGCGGATCCGCCGAACGTGGCTGAACCGGCGCCCCCGCTCCAGGTGCCTCCGCCCGGTTTACCACCGGCAGATTACTGGTTCCTGCTCCTGGGGTGTTAAAGAGATCACTAGCGTCATAAACCGGCGGCAGGCGAGATCCGTGCCTCCTCTTCAGGACTTCGTTTGACGCACTCTGGTCCAGCATGATCCGGTAAGCTTGTGCATCCAAAGCGGCCCGCTCCGCGGCTATCCAGGTATCCTCAGCTGCTAAGTCCGCTTTGGCCTGGGTTATCTGATCTTTCACTTTCGTGGTTTCCGCATTGTGCACATCTTGATCCGCCGGGTTAACCTCCGCCATCAGCGTTGCCAATGCATCAAACAAATCAGACAGAACCTGAGCTGGCGGTCGCACAGGGCCTCCTGCCCCAGCCGCTGCTGCCACTGCCGATTCGGAAATCATTGCCGCTGCGGTCGAAGAGTTGAGCACCGGTTGCATACCGGCCATGAAGATCGCAACCCGGTTTGGCAGATCAGAGGGGTTCGGAATACTGTCGCCATCGGAACAGCCCCCAATCCGGCCATCTTGTAACTGATATAACGACTCGGTCTCTCCGGTCGATGACTCGTCGCCGGAATAAACGATGGTCTCACCACCGGATTCTGATCTATCCTCAGATTCCCCTCCATCGATAACTCCCACGAAGGCACGCTTCATGACAGGCTTGACCCGGGCAGATCTCACACGCTGAGCCGTTTCGACGAGGTCGGTGCAGATGTCCGGCTCAGGGCCCGGTTCGCCGATCTTGCCAATGAAAACGTGTATGCCACCAAAGGGGACCCGGTACCCGTACTCGATTGAGCCGGCCTCGGGGCCCAAGCCTGCATCGTCGATGTAGAGCTTGCCGCGAAGACTCTTGGTCATCCGGCCCACAGCATAACCCTTGAGTCCTTCGAAGTTGCCCTCCAAGAACTTCAAACCGTCGTGCGATAGCCCCACGGTGGGCGCCAACTGTCGTGGTTTTGTCACGGCAGATGTCCTAGAGAAAGGACTTAGTCGTGGAGCCATCGCTACGGGTTAGCTTAAAGGGGCTAAAGCGGACAAGGGACGCAAGAGAGTTTATACTAGTTCGGCCCCTTACGATGAAGGTAAAAGCCTACGTCTAGTTGTGATTGAATTGATGGGGTTTCGATGACCAGGGAGCGAATACGCTTTGCCTGAGTCTCGAGTTGTTGTTTTTTGTCCTTGAACCGCCGCCGAGTTGTCCCCTTATATACATGGGTTGACGCCCTTCGGTTTACAGACTCCGAGGCCGGCTCATAATCATGTCCGGCTCGGTCTCTGCTACTTCTATCTTACAACACAAGTTTAGATATCAATGCCGGTTTGTGTCTACAGGCCTTAAACCGGCTTTGGGCCCTGGGCCTTTATGAAGCGTCACCGTCTGTCTTCATGGGCTTCAGATACAAATGAACTACTTATGAGGTTAACCTGGCCTCTCCTGGCCGGTTTACGCCTAGTGGTAATATCCCCAACAGTAAGGATAGTATGACATCATTCATATCACAAAACAACTGAGAACAGACAAATAGGCAATTGTAACGTTGTGTGGGCAAGTCCAGCACGGAAGTAGATTACAGGTCAAGATCAAAGGAACATCACTCCTCTCTTTTAAACCTTGTAAGGTGCAATGATACGCTAAGATAATTGTGTATAAAATTGAAAAGAGTAATAGACATTGGCTGCAAACCATGTAGTGCAAGGTACAAGTCAGAGTAAGTAGTAGTTAAAAGGCATGAGGATTAAGGACTTACAATAGCGGCTTTGACTGGTGTAGTCAAGCCCTTCTAGCTGGTGTGACAGTCCTTGAAGATTTCCACAACATTTGGTTCAGGAACTTTTTGGTCCTTGTAGGCTTTCCTCTGCATTTGGAACGATTCAACATAGATCTGATAATATGGTACAGCGAAAAGAGTGAAACAACAGCTAATTACAAGAGCCTCGCGGTGTGCAATATAGCTACGAGATCCTGTCGTCTGTTGGAATTTCACTTTCGTACGGTTGGCCTTGTTCTTTGAACAGTTCACCTACAAGAAGATAGATTTGTGTGGCACATGCATAAATAGGACTTTAACATGTGATCTGATCACATATACATAATGTACCTGATACTTCAGATCAGACCAGTGTTTAACAAGGCCCCTCCAGTCTTCATCTGATATATTTTCCACTGGAGATGTTTAGGAAAGTTCACTATTAGCCTTGCCTTCAAACTGAGTTTTCCTCAAGTTATACCAATACTGTCGCAGAGCAGACTTGAAAACATGGGTGCAAGCTTGTCTGGTTGCATCATCTTGGCTATCCAACTTGAACCTCATCTGTTGAAAATTATGGGAGTCTCATTATCAGCAACCTAGAAAGTATGGGACAGAGCAAGACGATATTACTAGTTTCCATACATAACCATACTTACAGATAAATGGTCGAGGAAGGTGTTGAACTGGGTTTCGTCTTTTTCATTCCTGTACTTAATCCATGTTGGGAGGATACATACATGACACCTAACGGCAACCGCTGCCTTTGATACTAACTTGGCTGAATCTGTAGCATCACGTGGCCTTTTTAAACCTGCCTCAAAACGGATCTCCATTCTTCCTCCTCTAGATTTAGTTAAACTATTGAGCATTATCCCTGATGTTTGTTTCCTCTTGCGCCTAGGTGCTAGTCCAACAACGAACATAGGAAGTGTTACTGTACATCAAACTGTGAGACTACATATAAAGAAGCATGCAACTGTAACTTGACTCCAACAACAACCTTCTTGCTGTTGAAGCTCACAAGGTTCATCTGATCTTGCCAACTCGTCTTGTGTCAAGAGTGCTTGGGAAGTAGTGTCAGGTGGCAAGGGAGCTTGGGAACGTGCTGCTAGCTCAGTTGACGCACGAGTAACTCGTGCAGCTAGTAGTACTGTGGAAGGTGTTGCAAGAACTAGGGCTGTCTCTGCTTGTTTGGTGGCAGCTATTTGTTTCTGTTTGGCTTTTTTTGCAGCTCGTGTAGCATGGGATACCCTGTTTGTAGATTTTTCCGCTGGACTTTGACCTTCTATTGCACCATCAGTACCAGCAGATTCTGCAGGATTCTTCCGGTTCCCATTCCCTGCCATTCTGTGTTTCTTCCTCTTTCTCTGTGCCATGTTAAGTCAAGCTGACAGGAAAAACGAATAAAAATTTAGTTCTTCAGAACAAATTGATGCATGATACAGACGAACTGAACTTTGATGTTAGCCAACCACATGATAGGAGGATGTAATATGTACGAAAAACAGGACGGAAGAGATAACCATAACTATGATGTGTAAACTAAGCAGAAGACATTTGACTAAATTAGAAGCAATGCAATGGAAGGTAGACACCATATGAAAGATGCTACAAATATCGCTCTGCCAAGTTAACAGTGTCTCATCATAAATGGCGTTTAAACAAATGTGAAGCAGTACAAGAAATAAATCATATGCAATATGCAAACAACATAACACTACCAAGTTAGAGGTCTCTCATCATTAGTTCCATTGCATATTCACAGCTTATGATGTGTAAACTAAGGAGAAGACATTTCAACAAATTAGAAGCAATGAAAGCTAGCCACCATATGAAAGATGCAACAAATATCACTCTACCAAGTTAAAACTGTCTCGTCATAAGTGCCATTTCAACAAATTAGTAGTACAAGCTAGAAAAGAATGTGAGATGTAACCTATATCACACTCCGAAGTCAAACGTGTCTTATGATAAATGATTGTTGCAGGTTACACAACAGTAGTAATTTGATGTAAGAACATGGTGTGATAGACAGATATTGTATGTTCTAGAAACAGGAACACGTGTCTTATTCAAGTATAATGTGTAAAGTAAGCAGATGGAATTCAACAAAATTAGAAGCAATACAAGCTAGACATCACACACAACATGCAACCACATATAACAGTGCCAAGTTAGAGGGAGCACCAGTGATGGTGCACTAGGGGAGACATGCTCATCATAAACACAGCTACGTTGAGTGTCTATGCATGTGTTGTCTTGGAAATCATCTTGGGGGGATGGAGGAGTAGAAACTGTAGAGGCCCTCCGTTTGGAAGAAGCACCTTTATCCGCTGCCTTGCTAACTTCCTTCCGCTTTATTGATTTTGAATTGTCAAGTAAAACCGACAAGAAAAAGCAATAAAATTCTCTCTTCAGTACTCATTCATGCATGATACTGACAATCACTACTTTGATGTAAGGCAAACACATGATACCAGGATGGAATATGTACGAAAAATAGGACGGCATGGCATGTTCACAACTATTTGTGTAAACTAAGCAGAAACCATTCCAACAAATAAGAAGCAATGCAAGCTAGACACCACATGGAAGATGCAACCAATATGACTCTGCCTAGTGAAAAGCATCCCATCATAAATGGAATTTCAACAAATTAGAAGCAGCGCATGCTATAAATCATATGAAATATGCAACTAATATCTCACTGCATATACTAAAGGTGTCTCGTCATATTTATTGATGCGGGATAAAAAACAATTGTTTTATGTAAGGACATGCTTAATAGACAGATGTACTATGTACTAAATACAGGAAGGCATGTCACATTAACAGGTATAATGTATAAGCTAAGCAGACTAGCACATGCAGTTTAACCAGATTGGAAGAATTACAATCTAGACACCTATGCAACATGCAACCACATATCACGCTGCCAAGTTAGAGCAAGCACCTGCGATGCTAGTGTAGGGGAAATGCGATAATCAACTACAGAGCTACGTTCACTATCTTCATCTAGCCTTGTTGTTTCTTGAGAATCATGTCGGGAGGCTGACGCTGCATTCTTTAAATGAGGAGTAGTCCACTTGCCTGACTGCCTCATCATAAGTGATTGATGAGGGATACACAAGAACATTAGTTTGATGTAAGAACATGTTTAATACACAGATGTACTAGTATGTACCAAAAAACAGAAAAGCATGTCATATTCAAAGGTATAATGTGTAAGCTAAGCAGATGCAATTTAACCAAATTGGAAGCAATACAAGCTAGACATCCGGCTGGAGTGGTGAGCATGATCATCTAGGACCTGAGAGCCTGGTGGGAGGCGGGCTACTTCGCCACCATCAAGGCTTTTTAGTTGGCTTCCAGGTGATGCCTGTCTTTGCTGGGCTTGTCACTGGCTCGACTAGTGCCCTGACTAGCTATTTGTCTTCTGGTGCTCACGGGATGGTGGTTCATGTAAAAAATATCTTTCCTTATCTTAACAAAGACCGACTTCGGCCTTTCAAATACAAGCTAGACACCATATGGAACATGCAACCACATATGACACCGCGAAGTTAAAGCAAGCACCTGGGATGGTGGTTCATTGCGAGCGAGGTCATCAACTCCAGAGCTACGTTTACCGTCTCCATTTGCTGACACAACACCCTTTATAGCGCTGTAACGTGCCGTGCTTACCCGCATAGAAAGCTGGAGCAACTTCTCTCTTTTCTTTTCTGCTTCTCTCGAGGCAGACTCTGAAATACCCTTGCATAAAAACACAATAGTGAGAGTATGGGTGAAGTGTGTGCATAACTAGTGCACTGTAAAAGTAGCAGATAGCAGGTGGCTGAAAAATAAATGACAGGAGACATATGATAGCTCTACAACATTGCATGTGTCGGATCACGGGTTCCGGCAAAACCCTCAAGGTTCGAACACTGGGGTGCGCACGAAGATCTCTCCCCCACTGATCATGCCTTCACACTCTTCGCGATCTCTAGGCTAGGTTCGACGAACTCGCAACACAAGAGGCACAAGGTTTATACTGGTTCGGGCCACCGTTGCGGTGTAATACCCTACTCCAGTGTGGTGGTGGTGGACTGCCTCTTGGGCTGGTGATGAACAGTACAAGGGAAGAACAGCCTCCTGAGAAGAGGTGTTCTTGTGCTCGGTGAGCTTGTGTGCGTGGATTGTGGCTCTCTCTAGATCCCATGCCCCCTACTGTGGTGGCTAGTCCTATTTATAGAGGCCCTAGTCCTCTTCCCAAATATTGAGCGGGAAGGGATCCCACAACGGCCAATTTGAAAGGGGACAACTAGTACAAGCTATCCTGACTAAAGGTGGTCTTCGCCTGCCAAAGGCTCTGGTGGTGACGCCGTCTTGGGCTCCATGGTGACCTCCGTCCTGCCGTCCTGCTGGTCTTGGTCTCGTTGCACTGATAAGGAAACCTTTGCTTGATGCCTCGTTACTCCTCGCCTGCGCTTGCCTCCTTAGCACCAAAGAGGAAATGAGGGCACTGTGCGTGCTGGCGCCCGCCTAGCCTTGGTCGTCATGGCTCACGTGATGAGAACCTCGCGAGGTTTGCCTTGCCTTGATCTCTCCGCCCCTCGCGAGCCAGCCTGGTGAGGCCACTCCCGAGGAGGTCTTGTGTAGTCCGCCTCGCGAGGCTTGGCCCCTCGCGAGGCTCTTGAGTGCTTGCTGATGAAGATGGGCCCTATGGGCCTGCTCACCGCGCCACACCATGGGCCGCAAGCAGGCAAGTCTGGGGACCCCCGTTCCCAGAATGCCGACAGTAGCCCTCGGGCCCAAGGCGCGCTCGGACTTGGCTTCAAGGCAAAGCCAAAGGGCAAGTACGGAGCGCCGCGGGCCCCCACAACCTGCGGCCTTGGTTGACGTGTGGCGGTTGATTGGACGTGGGCGTCTCCGCTTCCCCACGCAGTCTCGATACCCGCCTGGCTAGGCGGCCACCGTGGTCTACACGGTTTCACCTCTGTCATTGCAGCGCACTCCCCAATTCTTCCACTCCCTCGAAGCTCACCCCTTCCTCCCAATCCGATCTGAGCTCAGTCCTCCCATCGCCATGGTGCCGGGTCGGTCGGAGAAAGGGAAGAAGCCCCTGTCCCGAACTACGTCCGGCCATTGAGCCTGCCGTTGGTAGGTCGCTGGTGCTCAACCAAGAAGCCATGGGCAAGGTGCGCCCCATGCTCGCCTCCAGCTTTAATGAGTGGTGAGGGACGGTGGCCTGGCCCGCGTCTCGAGCTTGTGTCGACAAGACAGCCACCGAGGTCCCGTTCTTCATTGACGTTCTTTGTGTTGGCCTGGTTCCTCCTTTCTCCGCCTTCTTCAATGCAGTTCTTGAACATTATCAGATCCATATGCTACATCTCGATCCCCAATCTGTGACCCTTCTTGTCGGCGTTCTGGAAACGGGGGTCCCCAGACTTGCCTGCCTGCGGCCCACGGCGTGGCTCTGTGAGTGGGCCCGTACGGCCCATCTTCACCAACAAGACTTCAAGACTGTCGCGAGGGGCCAAGCCTAGCGAGGCGTGAGGGAGTCCTGGACTAAGGGGTCCTCGGGTGTCCGGCCTGTTATTCATGGGCCGGACTGGTGGGCTGTGAAGACATGAAGGCCGAAGACTGTACCCGTGTCCGGATTGGACTCTCCTTGGCATGGAAGGCAAGCTAGGCGACCAACTATGAAGATTCCTTCTTATGTAACTGACTCTATGTAAACCCTAGATCCCCCCGGTGTCTATATAAACCGGAGGGGTTAGTCCGGATAGCACACATACATTACCATAGTCATATAGGCTAGACTTCTAGGGTTTAGCCATCACGATTTCGTGGTAGATCAACTCTTGTAATACTCATATTCATCAAGATCAATCAAGTAGGAAGTAGGGTATTACCTCCATAGAGAGGGCCCGAACCTGGGTAAACATCGTGTCCCCCGTCTCCTGTTACCATCGATCCTAGACGCACAGTTCGGGACCCCCTACCCGAGATCCGCCGGTTCTGACACCGACATTGGTGCTTTCATTGAGAGTTCCACTGTGTCATCGATGAAAGGCTCGATGGCTCAGCTTGTCCTTAAAGAAAACATCACCGCCGGGGGAGCTCTGGCCCCAGGCCAAACACTCCGGCTGGGCGGCTTTACTATGATCACCCGTTCAGCCGTTGAGCCAACGATGACCTCTCGGGCCATCGAAAACCCCCTCCGCATCAACTCCAAGCGCTCCAAGAAGATGGATCCGGCAGAGTTTTTGTCTTTGAACGAACTCCTAGATCGCATCGCGCCTTTAGGAATCGCCACAGACTACGATCGGATCGGGCTTAAAACCGATCAAGGAGGAATCAAGGCTCCACCGGTCACCCACCAGATTGCGGTAGTCGTGGAGCGGGACGGCGAGTCTTCTTCTATATCGAAGACGGACTATGTTCGGACCGCCATTCAGGAAGAGCCGGATACTCACCCGCGAAAGGATGTGACCAGCCCTCCGAACATAGCAGCGGACGGCGGGCCTAAACAATCAAAAGATATTTCGGAACCCAGACTCTTGAGCTCGGGAGGTCATCAGACTCCGGATAATCGGTCAGGTCGGGGTTCGGATTTAATTCCACCCACCCGGACATAGACGCTCTCATGAGCATAAAACAGTAGTCTCAGGAAACGGTCCACCACTTCTGGGCCAGATTCCTCCTTGTCAAGGACAAGGTAAAAGATTGCCGTGACGAGGACGCAATATCAACATTCCACAACAATTGCGCGGACGAAGGAATCCTCAACACCATCAATCGCCGCCGCATACTGAAATTCGCTGACTTCACAACCATCGTACAAAAATACAGCGCGATGGAGAGCGCCTGGAAAACTCAGGCAGCTCGCTGGGAACCGTCAGTCCCAACTCAACTCCCCATTCAGGCGAAAAGGGTGCACCCTCGTGGCACGCCCGTCCCAATAGCAAAGAAATACAAATCCACTATGGGGCGCGGAACCGTTCTGGAAGGATGGCTCGACGGGCCATGCAAACTACATGCAACACCGGATAACATACCAACCCACAGCCTTAGGGCATGTTGGATACTCCGGCAAGTGGCCAAAAGCGGCGAAGATATCCTCACCAAGAATACATCAGAACAACACCCCCCCAGAAGACGACGACCTCAAAATACTGACAGTCTTCGAGACATTCGCTTCAAATAATAAGCGCAAAAGGGCACTCTGCGACCTCGTCGAAGTCTGCCAGATCACCGCAATAAACCCTTGGAACGACATGGCTATAACCTTTAATGCTGGTGACAAACCCAAATACAGAACAGTCCGAGTGCTAGCCGCATTAGTCCTCAGTCCTATCGTGGACGGTTTTCGACTCACCAAAGTCCTCATGGACGGCGGCAGTGGACTAAACCTCATCTATGAGGATACACTCCACAAAATGGAAATAGACAGGAGCCGCATCCAGCAAAGCAGCACGACCTTCCAAGGAATCATTCCTAGTCGGGAGGCGCGGTGTGCGGGAAAAATCACACTTGACGTGGTATTTGGCACGCCGGAGAATTATCGGTCCGATGAAATAACCTTCCAAGTGGCCCCTTTCAACAGTGGATATCACGGCTTGTTGGGGCGAGAGGCCTTTACACGCTTCCAAGATATACCTCATTACGGGTATATGAAGCTAAAAATGCCCGGGCCCAATGGCATAATCACTCTCGTTAGTGATCCGGACATAGCACTCCATGTCGAAAATAAAACCGCATCCCAGGCCCTTGAGGCATTATCTGAAGCCCTCGCGGCCGAAGAATTAACCGCACTGCGCTCCATAGTGGATAGGGACGATGTGATTCTAGACAAACGACCCAAATCCACCTCCTTCAAACCAACAGAAGAAATAGTCAAATTTAAGGTCCATCCAACAGACCCCAAGAAGACATCATCTATTGGAGCGCAACTAAGTCCCACAGTTGACGCCGCGCTACGAGAATTCCTGCGCGAAAACTGGGACATATTCGCGTGGCACCCTTCAGATATGCCAGGGATCCCACGCAAGCTGGCCGAACATAGCCTCAATATATTAAAGGGGTTTAAACCGGTGAAGCAAACACTGCGGCGTTTTTCCGAACCCAAGTGACAAGCCATGGGGGAGGAGCTGGCCAAGCTTATCGAGGCCGGATTCATTAGAGAAATCAAACATCCGGACTGGCTGGCAAACCTGGTGATGGTACCAAAGAAGGACAAATCCTGGCGCATGTGTGTCGATTTCAAAGACCTCAACAAGGCTTGCCCTAAGGATCCCTTTCCCCTCCCCCGCATTGATCAAATCATTGACGCCACCGCAGGACATGACTCACTGTGTTTCCTCGATGCATATTCTGGATACCATCAAATCAAAATGAAGGAGTCCGATCAAGACGCAACAGCATTTATCACCCCATATGGGCCATTTTGCTACAACACCATGCCTTTCGGGCTCAAGAACGCCGGCGCCACCTACCAACGCATGATTCAAACATGCCTCGAGAAACAGATCGACAAGACAGTTGAAGCTTACGTGGACGACGTTGTCATCAAAACTAGGCACGTATGACATTAAGCTCAATCCGGAAAAGTGTGTTTTCGGTGTTCCCGCCAGAAAAACTGCTGGGATTCATCGTTTCCCATAGAGGAATTGAAGCTAATCCAGCCAAAATCCGAGCTCTGTCACAATTGGCTACGCCAACCAACCTTAAACAAGTCCAAAAACTCGCTGGTTGCGTGGCAGCTTTAAGCCGCTTTATCTCCAGATTGGGAGAAAAGGCACTGCCACTTTATCGCCTTCTACGGTGCACCGATAACTTTGAGTGGACGGACGCGGCGACGGCTGGACTGAAAGAAATAAAAGCCCTTCTAGCAAAGCAACCCAATCCTGGCCGCACCAAACGTCGGCGAACCAATGTTATTATCCATATTGGCAACACATCAGGTGGTGAGTGCCGTACTCGTCGTTGAGCGAGAACAGGATGGACACAAGTTTCCGCTCCAGAAACAAGTATACTATGTATCTACTGTTCTCACACCATGCAAATCCCGGTACCCCCACTATCAAAAGATAGCATACGCAGTCTTCATGGCATCCCAAAAGCTACGACACTACTTCCAGGAGTGTTTGATTACGGCGGCTTCTGAAGTGCCACTCAATGACATACTAAACAACAGCGATGCCACAGGCCGGATTGCCAAATGGGCCATCGAGCTCCTTCCATTTGACATAACATACAAACCACGTCGAGCCATTAAATCCCAAGTACTGGCTGACTTTGTCGCCGAATGGACAGTGGCCGAACTCCCTAAAGAGTACGACACATATTCCAATTGGGTTATGTACTTTGATAGCTCCAAAATGGTTGCGGGGCTAGGAGCAGGCGTCGTGTTAATGTCCCCCACTGGAGATCTCGTCCAGTACGTACTCCAAATATTATATACAGACTCCAACAACGCAGCCGGATATGAGGCCTTATTACATGGTCTTCGGATGGCTGTATCCATGGGCATACAACGCCTGGAGGTGCGCGGGGATTCAAACCTCGCAATATCCCAAATAAACGGAGACTTCGATGCCAAAGATCCAAAGATGGCAGCTTATCGCAATGTCGTCTTACAAATATCAGCTCGGTTCGAGGGGCTCGAATTTCATGACGTCACCCGAGAGAGTAATCACGCGGCGGACGTCCTTGCTCGCATTGGCGCCAAGCGCGACCCCGTCCCACCTAACATATTCCTGGAAAGGCTTTTTAAGCCATCCGTGGTGTGGGAAGGGGATGGCAGCAACAACAGTCCGGATCCGAACATAACCCCAAATTCCGAACACAGCGATATCATCGGGGGATCAGCCACCGAAATAACACCGTCGGCCCATCTCATAATGGCAGTCATTGCCCCATGGACCGAACCCTTCCTGGCCTACCTTAATAGGAAAGAGCTCCCCGAAGACCAGAATGAGGCTCGCCGCATTGTCCGGCGTTCAAAGGCCTACAAGGTTCACGATGGAGAGCTCTACAAGAAGAGTACTACCGGGGTCCTCCAACGATGTATCTCCGAGGAGGAGGGGCGGCAGCTTTTGGCGGAAATTCACGCCGCTCTCGGCGGACACCACGCCGCAGCTCGGGCCCTTGTTAACAAGGCCTTCTGTATAGGGTTTTATTGGCCAACGGCCCGAGCAGATGCACAGGACCTTGTTCAACATTGCGTCAGATGCCAACTCTTCGCCAACCAAAGCCATATGCCCCCAAGCGCCCTACAAACAATCCCCATCACTTGGCTTTTCGCGGTCTGGGTACTGGATATGGTTGGACCCCTCAAAGGGGGAAGCCATAAGAAAAAATATCTGCTGGTCATGGTGGATAAATTCACCAAGTGGATAGAGGCCAAACCAGTCAAGACGGCTGAGTCCGGACCGGTGATAGAATTCATATCCGATGTTGTGCACCGTTATGGTGTTTCACACAACATCATCACCGACAACGACTCTAATTTTACAGCCGATGAGGTGAAAACCTGGTGTGCTAATCTTGGCATTAAGCTTGATTACGCCTCTGTCTACCACCCGCAAACAAACGGTCAAGTCGAACAAGCCAATGGTCTTATTATGAGCGGCATTAAGCCCAGACTTGTGCGGTCTTTGAAAGAATCAGACAAGCACTGGGTCGAGGAGCTCGACTCTGTACTCTGGGGGCTGGGGACCACGTCCAATCGCACTACCGGATACACACCCTTTTTCATGGTGTACGACGCAGAGGCTGTGTTACCCTGCGACATTATTCATGACTCACCTCGAGTGCGCATGTACGAAGAGAGAGAAGCCGAGCTTGATCGGCAGGACAGCTTAGATGCCCTGGAGGAGGAGCGCGATGTCACAAAAGCCCGTTCCGCATTTTATCAATAGCAGGCCCGAAGATATCAAAGCAGAGAAGTACGGGCCAAGACTTATAATATTGGCGAACTACTTCTACGCTTGCCGGAGAAGAAAAAGGAACAACTCAAGCCCAAGTGGGAGGGTCCCTTCATCATCGACGAAGTTCTCACCGAAGGAGCGTACCGCCTGCTTGATGCCTCAGATAATCGCTTAGAGCAGAACCCATGGAACACGGCCAAACTCCGAAGATTCTATGCCTAGCACCGAAATCTCGGTTCGTCCCCTCCTCCCTGCTATATACCCTATTTTCTCCCTTTCTTCCCTTTTGCTTTCCTTTTCTTTTTAGCATTAAAGCTTTCGCGTGGCTCAACCGCGCACTTGTGACGCATACGTCTTTAAATATGTATGTCCATTATACCTGGGGGCTTCCTGGACAGAAGCTTTTTATTACTATTCTTCGAGCATCAAGCTCTTCACATATGAGTCTTTCCATATGTACCTTTTCTTCGCCGCTATATGCATCGATATGACTTAAGTTTTGGCCAAGCTGGGCTGCCTGGCTCCTGTGCTTATGCCCTACGTTCTCGTTAGTTCAGCTAGGGCATAAAGGGAGCACCTCTGCGATTGTTACTACCGGGTCATCCGGATGTGTACCTCAGACTGGGTGAAGCCGAAAGCTAGCGTTCTTAAGGGAATATTCGGTCGGTGAATTAAAGATGTTTTTTTGCAATTACTCCATTACGAACCCCCAGAAGTTACATACACTGTGATTTTTTCCATCAGAATTTAGACATGTATACTAATGCATGCACACCCAGGGAAAGGAACCCTTAACGGAACTATTCTCTCTGGAAGATGTTTCTTAGTATTTCAATGTAATATAACATAGCTAGCCGGATACAACTTGTCTGTTCAAGCAACTATGACCCCTACGCCTAGTTTTCCAGGCATGACCCGGTCTATTCGGCCGCGAGGGTATTCGGAAACACTCTGCACCCTCGAGTCCGGAGGTTGAAGCGAAAAGGTCTGCCATGACAAATGCTATACAATTCTTCTAGAATTACATAGGGAAAGGAAAGTACATAGTCACTGGGACTTAAACACTTCCTTCTGTATACCGTCCAACATGCGGTCCAACTTACAATCCTGTTGGGAATATTTGGCGGCCACCTCTACTTGGTCATATACTAAACTAACGGGAATTTCTTCCCCATTCGACCCTAGCGGTCCGACCCGAGCCATGTGATTAGGATCAAGCTTGGTATACCGAGTTTTCACCATGGCCCAAGCCTCTCGCACACCCTCTCGGCAGGCCAATATCTTCCATAGTGGGATACGCCGCCACGCTCCTTTAAACATCTCTACAAGCTCCTCCATACTTCCTGGATGGGAGGCGGATGGCCATAGGGCCTTGGCAACACTCTGCATCGCCAGCCGAGCCTGTTCGTGCACTCGCGATAGCCCTTGCAGCAGATAACTTAATGATCCGAACACCTCCTCTTCAGGACGGCCCGTCAATATACCTGCAATCATAACTATATCAGTTCCATCTATATCCGGACTGCTTTAAAAATAGTTCAGACACATACTGAATATGTCGCCCTGCAGCTTCTTGTTCTCCTTCACGGAATCGGCTAGCTGGGCCCGCACATCCTTCAGCTCTTCGCCTAGTTGGGTCTTACAATCCTGGAGCTGGTTTTTCTCAACAATGACCTGCTTCAGCACACGTTCGCCCGCAGCATGTAGCCTTTTGGCTTCTTGTTCATTCGCTTGCGCGATTTTGAGCGCCTCCTTGAGTTCCTCTGACAATTATGTCATGGCATAGGCAAGACTGTTAGCATTAATGGCATATAATTATATTTTCTCGATGGAGGGGAATATTACTAGGTGGCGCCTTCTTGGACTTTTTCAGTTCGGCGGTAGCAGCATTTAGCTGCGTCCGACATTGCTCCAGCTCTTGGGTTAGCAGGTTGTTCTTCTCTGTAAGAACCTAGTCATACAACGATCCTTCAATCAGTTGTACCAGCTACTTTCAGTCTCGGGGGCTACTGGCATATGGCTATCCTATTCGGACAAAGAAAACTTACCCGCACATCTGTTAAATGCTGCTTTGTGGCTCTACTAAGCCCGTTTCGAGCAGCTCGGATGTATGCATCAGCCGAGCTGAAGACATTGAATGCCTCTTCCGAGAACTCAGGATCTCGTAAAATAGCCCTGCAATGCCGATGATTCATGGCTCTCTCCACTTCCGAGTTGGTAACGGACATATTCTCCGAACCCTCGGCCGAAGGACAGTCCGGCATTGTTCCCATGTCAACTCCCGTCTCTCCGACAAGGTCTAAAACCCGGGCGCTGGGAGTACGACTGGCCGGACCCTCGGACATAGTCCGGTGAACCTTTTTCCTGGTGCAAGACAGACGTACAAGTTACAGTTGGATGTGAGTACTAAAGTATACCTTCAAATCCTTACCTCTTAGACGAGGGACCGGTCGTGTCTTCACCGACCTTCCTTTTAGAGGCCTTGCTCGGCACTCGAGCCGCCCCCGGAGTGGCATGACGTGCCGAACGCCTCCCCTTTGAAGCACGAGGTAGTGCGGTGGGTGAGGCAGTGCGACGAAACTCTTTCGAGGGGGATTTTTCTTGATGACTTACGTGGGAAGCAGGAAGAAGACCAGGATAATCGGCGACAATGGCCACCTTCGTGCCATCGTAGCTCGCCTGGTAAAACACCCCTTCCGCAAGTACCACGAATATATCCGGGTCCTCTTCAAACCCAGGATCCAGCTCCCGGTTGTGGTTCTCCGGCTGTGGTGCGGGGCTGTGAAACCCCTCGGTAATTTTTTGCCAATGCTGTTATAAGCGGATTAGTAATTTATCAAAGGTGATCCGGGAAGCGGGATAAGTAAAGCAGAGGGATTGGGGCTTACCCAACTGGGAGGATCATCCATAGAATACCCATCTCTGTGATTGATCCGAAGAAATTCCTCTTCCTCCCCTTTGAACAGCTCGGCCAGTATCTTGGCTAGAGCGGCGGGGGTGTCCGGACCTTTCCGACCATAGTGGGAGGCGTCATCCTCCCCGTTGTAGTGCCACATTGGGAGCCCTCTATATTGAAGCGGCTGAACCCCTCGCGCTATGGAGGTCACCATTACCTCAACTATTGTTAATTCGGACTGGGCGAGCGTCTTTATCTTGCTCATGAGCTGACGAACTTCCGTGCTATCATCCTCGTCAAGACTCCGGGGACGCCAGCTGTGCCGTTTCTTAAGCGGAATGCTTGCAAATTCGGAAGACCCTTTCGAACTGGGTCAGGAAGTGCGACATCCTCAATGTAGAACCATTCGGAAGGCCATTCTTCTGACGCCTCCCTTGGCCAGACAGGTATCCGGTATCGGCGATGCGCCACACTTTGGCTCCGCCCACTTCAAATATTGACCCCTCATGGTTACGCGGAACAAGACAGAACAATTTTCTCCACAGTTCAAAATGGGCCTCAACGCCCAGAAATAATTCGCATAGAGCGACATAACCCGCAATGTGTAGGATGGAGGCAGGAGTGAAGTTGTGCAGCTCCTAGCAGGGAAGCTGGGAATGCTAGCCATGTTGGAATGGTTTCTCCTAGCAGTCTCCGGGGATTTTTCTCCATGTGGTGTCGAATGGATCTAGGATCCAATCTCTTTAAATAGACGCTCTTCCTTGCCTGGATGGGGTGTTATTTGTCAAAAATACCCTGACTTTCCGCATTCGCTCGGCACGTGGAAGACGAAGTTATTAGCGCACAGAAGTCGAGGGGAGCAATATTGAATCAACGTCCAAATACATTACTTGGAGGAGGAACCCGCCTTGCAATGCCGAAGACAATCTGCGCGCCGAACACCTCGTCATTGAAGCCTGGTTCGGGGGCTACTGAGGGAGTCCTAGACTAACGGGTCCTCGGGCGTCCGGCCTGTTATTCATGGGCCAGACTGGTGGGCTATGAAGACATGAAGGCTGAAGATTGTACCCGTGTCCGGATTGGACTCTCCTTGGCGTGGAAGGCAAGCTAGGTGACCAACTATGAAGATTCCTTCTTATGTAACTGACTCTATGTAAACCCTAGATCCCCCCAGTGTCTATATACCAGTGTCTATATAAACCGGAGGGGTTAGTCCGGACAGCACACATGCATTACCATAGTCATATAGACTAGACTTCTAGGGTATAGCCATCATGATCTCGTGGTAGATCAACTCTTGTAATACTCATAATCATCAAGATCAATCAAGCAGGAAGTAGGGTATTACCTCCATAGAGAGGGCCTGAACCTGGGTAAACAACGTGTCCCCTGTCTCCTGTTACCATCGATCCTAGACGCATAGTTCGGGACCACCTACCCGAGATCCGCCGGTTTTGACACCGACAAGGCGGACGACAAAAGACCTCCTCAGGAGCGGCCTCGCCAGGTTGGCTCGCGAGGGGTGGAGAGATCAAGGCAAGGCAAACCTCGCAAGGTTCTTGTGACGTGAGCCATGATGATCGAGACCAGGCGGGCGCCAGCGCGCACAATGTCCTTGTTTCCTCTTTGGTGCTAAGGAGGCAAGTGCAGGCGTGGAGTACCGAGGCATCAAGCAAAGGTTTCCATATCAGTGCAACAAGACCAAGATTAGGAGGACGGCAAGACGGAGGTCACCATGGAGCCCAAGGAAGCGTCACCACCAGTGCCTTTTGCAGGCAAAGACCGCTTTTGTCAGGATAAGCTGTACTAGCTGTCCCCTTTCAAATTGGCCATTGTTGGCTCCCTTCCAGCTCAATATTTTGGGGAGAGGACCAAGGCCTCTATAAATAGGACTAGCCTCCACCATAGAAGGGGATCGGATCTTGAGTAGTCCTCACCCACACAATTTCACCAAGCACAAGAACACCTCGTCCTCAGGAGGTTGTTCTTTCCCTTGTACTGTTCATCATCAGCCCAAGAGGCAATCCACCACCACCACACTGGAGTAGGGTATTACACCACAACGGTGGCCCGAACCTGTATAAATCTTGTGTCCCTTGTGTTGCGAGTCCGTCAAGCTAACCTGTGAGATCTTGGCAAAGTTAGGGCATAGATCGGTAGGGGGAAATCTTCGTGCGCACCCCAGTGTTCAAACCTCGAGGGTTTTGCCGGAACCCGTGAACCGACATTTGGCACGCCAGGTAGGGGTGCGCCGTAGCCTTCCTTCCATCGATCTGCGCTCCACCACTACCATGCTCTGCCCTCATGGTAGGCGTCTCGCTCCCGGCTCCGACGGCAGATGCCGAAAACGGGGCCATGGGGCTCCGAGCCCTGGCCCCCGCCCTGCGGCAGGTGCAGTGGCCGCCCAAGTTCAAGCCGGAGATGCCGCCGCGCTACGACGGTGCGGCAGACCCGTCAACTTTCCTGCTGGCATGCGGGGAGGCCGTCCTTGAGGCCGGGGGCGACGGCAAGGTCATGGCCAACTGGCTTCCCATGGCCCTTGCTGGCGAGCCGCGCGCCTGGCTGCTCAACCTCCCCGGATCCACGATGGCATCTTGGGAGGAGCTGCGCGATCTCTTCATCGCGCGCTACGCGGCTCCGGCGCACCACGCAGTCACGGCCCTACTAGGCAGCTCTCAAGCACCGCCCTCAGATCGCCGTATCAAGCCATTCCTTCGCCAGATCGGCGCCGCTTCCAAGCGCCCGGGGGCTCCGTCGGGCTGGGCTGCGCCCGAAGTCGACCTCACCTTCGACTCAGAAGACCACCCCGTCACCACCGTCGGCTCGGGTGCGCTCCCGATGCTTTGCACACCCACCATCTGCAACGTGGCCGTCACCAAAACCCTCATCGACGGCGGCTCCGGCCTCAACATGCTCTCCGTGGAGGCCTTCAGCCTTCTTCATGTGCCGCTCGAGCGGCTCAGTTTCAGCAAGCCTTTCTCAGGAGTTGGCACCGGCACCGCCCACTCCCTGGGGCAGATCCGCCTCCCTGTCACCTGCGGCACACGCGACAGCTACCGCACCGAGCTGGTCGACTTCGACATCGCCCGCATCGGCCTTCCGTACAACGCCATTCTTGGGTACCCAGCTCTGGCCTAGTTCATGGCGGCAACTCATCCGGCCTACAACCTCATGAAGATGCCTGGCAGCAAAGGCGTCCTCACCATTAAGGGGGACGTCGAGGAAGCCCTGGCGGCGCTCAAACTTGCCTTCAAGACTGCCGCAATGGTACAGCCCGCCGGCACGGGCGCCTCCGGGGCCGAGGGAGCCGCACCGACCAAGAAGCAGATGTTCACCCAAGACAAGGCAAAAACCAAGCAAGTGCCGGTCGATGAGGACGGGTCCTCAGGAGCCACCTTTACCATAGGAGCTGACCTCGACCCAGGCCAAGAGGAAGCGTTGGTGAAGTTCTTGCGCGCAAACAAGGAGATATTTGCATGGGAACCCAAGCAGGTAGTGGGGGTCCCGAGAGAGGTGATCCAGCATCACCTAAGGGTATGCCCCAATGTACGCCCTGTGAAGCAGCGGGAGAGACGACAGTCCACGGAGAAGCAGGCCTTCGTTGTCCAAGAAACCCGCAAGCTGGAGGCAGCGGGTGCCATTCGCGAAGTTTGGTACCCCGAGTGGCTGGCAAACCCTGTCGTTGTGCCAAGGAAAGGCGGAAAGGAGCGAATGTGCGTCGACTTCACCAACCTCAACAAAGCCTGCCCACAAGATCCATTCCCACTTCCGCGCATCGACCAGATTGTCGACTCCACCGCCGAGTGCGACCTACTGTGCTTCCTGGACGCATTCTCAGGATATCACCAGGTCAAGAAGGCGGTAGAAGATTTGGAGAAGACAGCCTTCCTGACCCCGTGTGGGTTGTACTGCTACACTTGCATGCCTTTCGGGCTGCGTAACGCGGGCGCGGCCTTTCAGCGGTTGATGCACATCGCCTTAGGGCGGAAGCTCGGGAGAAACGCGGAGGCCTACGTCGACGACATCGTGGTGAAGTCTCGGGAGGCGAGAACCCTGATCCAAGACCTGGAGGAGACCTTCGCAAGCCTACGCCAGGTGAACTTGTGACTTAACCCGGAGAAGTGCGTGTTTGGTGTCCCTTCCAGCAAGCTGTTGGGTTTCCTCGTATCCCATAGAGGGATCGAGGCGAACCCAGAAAACACATGAGCCCACCACAAACCCTCAAGGAAATGCAGAAGCTAGCTGGTCGAGTAACTGCGTTGGGGCGCTTCATCTCCAAGCTGGGAGAGCGCGCCATACCCTTCTTCAAGTTGATGAAGAAGAAAGGCCCGTTTGAGTGAACCCCGGAAGCCGACCGAGATTTTCAAGACCTCAAGAGATACCTGACCAGCCCTCCAGTAATGGTAGCGCCACGACCCCTCAAGCCCCTGGTGCTTTATCTTGCCGCCACCCCGCACTCCGCCAGTGCGGCTCTGGTGGCGGTTCGGGAAGAGCATCAGGCCAAAGGCGCGTCACGCCAAGCTACACCGCCAGCCGAGGTGATCCAAGATCAGGTAGACGCCACAAGAGCTGTAGTAGCATCAATAGAGGACCAAGCTCGGCAGGACGACGCTGCCGAGACCCCGCAAGCGATCAAGCATCGGGAACCCCACTACCTCAGGCGGCGCCCCAGCCTCCACAAGACGCGAGCCTCACCAACGCGCCAGCTCTCATCGAGCACACGGTGTATTTCGTCAGCACGGTGTTGCGGGACGCAAGGGCACGATATCCCATGCCTCAAAGCTCTTGCTCGCGCTCTTGGTGGCCTCGCGGAAGTTGCGGCACTACTTCTAGGGCCACCCCATCAAGGTCGTCTCAGCCTACCCATTGGAGAGAGTGCTCAGGAGCCCCAACTCTGCTGGAAGGGTCGCTGAGTGGAACATCGAGTTGCAGGCATTCTAGTTGGAGTTCAGCATTACCAGAGTCATCAAGGGAGCCGCACTTGCCGATTTCGTAGCCGAGTGGACGGATGCCCCAGCCCTTGAAGTAGGCGAGGACCATTCCACCTCGCCAGGGAGCGAGGCGCCTGATGGCTGGGTCATGTATTTCGATGGTGCCTTCGCGCACCAGGGCGCGGGGGCTGGAGGAGTGCTCATCTCGCCCAGTCAAGACAAGCTATACTACGCCGTGGAGCTATGCTTTTAGCAAGGCGAGAAGGTCTCCAACAACATTGCAGAGTACGAAGGCCTCATAACTGGCCTGAAAGCTGCGGCAGCCCTGGGGGTGAAACGCCTCATAGTGACGGGCGACTCGCAGCTTCTCGTCAACTTCTCAAATAAGGTGTACGAGCCGAAGGACGAGCACACGGAGGCATACCTCGCGGAGGTGCGCAAGATGGATAAGCAGTTCCTGGGCCTGGAGTTGCAGCACGTGCCCCGTGGCACCAACAGGGATGCTGACGACATCGCCAGGAGGGCATCCAAGCGGCAGCCCCAAGAGCCTGGCGTCTTTGAGGAGCAACTCTTCAAGCCATCAGCGACACCACCACTTTCAAGGACGGCTCAGCCTCAGGAGGAACTCCCGCAACCGCCTGCCACAGGAGCCCCAGCCTGTGGCCCGACTTCGGGAGCACGCCTACTCTTGGCGCTCGAGCCCCAGGAAGGATGTTGGACCAAGGAATTCAAGGAATACCTGATGCAAGGGACGCTGCCGGAGAAGGAAGAAGAAGGGGAGCGCATGGTCCGGCAAGCCATGGCATACTGCATCCAGGACGGTGAGTTATACAGAAAGCGACCAAATGACGTCTCACTGCGTTGCATTTCCCAAGACCAGGGGAAGGATTTGCTATCTGACATACACGGTGGGGACTGCGGGCACCACTCGTCATCATGGACCCTCGTCAGCAAGGTATTCCGCAATGGATTCTACTGGCCCATGGCGCTCAACGACGCGGCCGAGCTGGTGAAGTCCTGTGAAGCCTGCCAGTTCCACGCCAAGTAGATCCACCAACCGGCTCAGGGCCTCCAGACCATCCCACTCACATGGCCGTTCGCGGTCTGGGGGCTGGATATCTTGGGCCCGTTCCCTCGAGCGCCTGGGGGCTACTGCTACCTCTACGTCGCCATTGACAAGTTCACCAAGTGGGCGGAGGTGGAAGCCGGCCGCACCATCCGAGCTGGCTCCGCAGTCAAGTTCATCAAGGGTCTCGTGAGCCGCTTCGGGGTCCCCAACCGCATCATCACTGATAACGGCTCGCGGTTCACTAGTAACCTCTTCAAAACGTATTGTCCTGACCTAGGAACGCAGATCTGCTACGCTTCGGTGGTGGACCCCAGGAGCAATGGTCACGCCGAACGCGCCAACACAGAGGTCCTAAGGGGCCTCAAGACCAGGACCTTCAAGAAGAAGCTCGAGGCCTACGGCAGGGGCTGGTACAACGAGCTCCAGTCCGTTCTGTGGTCCATCTGCACCACCGCCACCAAGCCAACGGATGAGACCCCGTTCTTCCTCGTCTACGGAGCAGAAGTAGTCCTCCCTCACGAGGTCAAGCATCACTCCGCACGGGTCCTGGCGTTCGATGAGACGCAGCAGGATGCCACGCGGGGGATGGATCTCGTGTTGGGGGAGGAACGTCACCGCGAAGCTGCATTACAAGCAGCAAGGTACCTGCAGGCGCTGCGGCGATATCACTGCCTCAACATCCGCTCCAGGACGCTCGAGGCGGGTGACCTCGTCCTGAGGCGGGTCCTCTACAGGGAAGGGCTGCACAAGCTCTCGCCCACGTGGGAGGGCCCGTTCAAGGTCGTCCATGTCTCCAGGCCTGGCGCCGCGTGCCTGGAGACACAGGACGGGGTACCCATCCAGAACGCCTGGAACATCCAGCACCTCCGGAAGTTCTACCCATGAAGAAAGGCCCAGTGTCTGTGAAGAAGGCCCGGTGCCTGTGAAGAATCACCGCCCATGACACTCTCACGTAATAACGAGTGGGGCTGTACACGCCCCGGAGTCTCAGGAGCGCCGCCCTCGGGCCTCGGGGGCTCCCTCCCACATCTTAGTGGCAGCACTTAGCTCCGCGCTGGTGAGAAGACTTGAAGACTAGACTAGGTGCCGGACGCGGCTTTTCATTTGCTTTCCGTAGTTGGCTCGCCTCTTTTTTAAATTGAAATTTGCTTCTGGTGTTCCTTGTTGGTTTGGTTCTGTCGCCTTTTACCGATATTTCCGCCTCCAATTTAACCTGCTCTCTCTCTTGCATACCTCGCGGGGGGGGGGCTAGGCAGGCGCCCTCGCGAGCGTTTTCCCTTTCTTCTGCCCTTCGTCTACTTTCTCGCGAGGCACCCTCGTTCGAGCCCACAAGCTGGCGCACCTGTCCTAATCCGTGCCCCATGGGTACCGCGATATGAAGCGCTGGGTCAAGGCTCGGGTGAACGACAAACCTCCTAGCGAGCCTCCTAACAAATATTTTGCAGTTCCTAAGCGCCCCACCGAGTCAAGGAAGGCCTTGAGAGGCAATAGGAAACAAGCGCCTCGTGAAGAGAAGGCTACCCCGAACATACCAAGCTAAGTTATCTCTACACAAAACAACGGCACAGCACCGAAACATAGCATAACGATTGAGAAATCATAGTTCAATACACGCCCCTTTAGGGCCCATACTGGTTTCTTTTTGATGCAGGAAGGAAAGGGAGAACAAAACAAAAGCGGCGCCTGCCCCTACAGCGGTCCACGAGGGCAGGCCCCTGGCGTCGTCCTGAGCTCAGCCAGACCCCTCCTCGCTTCACGAAGGCGCGACGACGAGACGATCTGCTACCGCCTTCAAAGCGGGTGTGGCGGCTGGTCGTGGCCACCACTGCTGGAGCTGTCACCAGATGAAGAGCCGCCGTAGCTGGACGAGACGTGGTCGGCACCAAGAGCGGGTTCGCCCTCATCCTCGTCGCGACCGTCGCCAAGGCCGAGCACCTCCTCGCCGTCGTTCAGCTCGGGGCAGCACCCGGCGCAGCGACCATCTTCCCCAAACACCCTCACATAGAGGGTCGCATCACCGTCGTACTTGAAATGGAGGGCGCACCGCCTGCCCAGGCCGCGCGCGCGAGCAAATGTCTGCCAACCGTGGGCCAGAGCTATGTTGCCCGCGGCGGAAGCCTCGACCGCAACCCAAGAGGCCCTGCTGCAGCAACCATCCGCCTGCAACCAGAGCCCGCCTGGACCAGAGGCCGGCAGTTCGTCGATGAAGAAGCGCGGGAGCTGAAGCCAGTTGTCGGTCGGGTTCTCCGACCAAACGACGAACTCCGACAGAACCTCCGCCGAGTGGAAGCGTGGCCGGGGAGGCCGCGCAACCACGGCACGTCTCCCCTCATCGACAGGGCTGCCACGACCGGAGCGACCACGGCCACGCGCAGCGGCGCCACCCCGGGAACGGGGGGCCGCGGCGGGGGTCGCGGCGGGCTTGCGGGGACGGCCGCGTCCACGCTTGGGCGCCGGGGAGCCAGGCCCCTGGCGAGGGGCCTTCCCCTTTTCCGCAGCAGAGTACCTCTTCGGCGGTGCCATCGGAGTTGCTACTAGCAATGGAGCAAGGAGGAAGAAGCAAGCAGATGAGAAGAGATGGGCGACGGGGGCTCTGCCCCCTCCCCATTTATAACAAGAGAAGGCCAACCAGCGCCCCCCACGATCACAGGTAATGATGGTTTTCCTTGCATGGCGCAAGGACTTGTCAAGTCGGGCAATTGCCAAGGCAGCATGGGGAAGCGGAGACGCCCATGTCCAATCAACCGTCACGCGTCGACCAAGGCTGCAGGCTATTGGGGCCCACGGCGCTCCGCACTTGGCCCTTGGCTTCGCCTCGAAACCAAGCCCGAGCGTGCCTTGGGCCCGGGGGCTACTGTCGGCGTTCTAGAAACGGGGGTCCCTAGACTTGCCTGCCTGCGGCCAACGGCGTGGCTCTACGAGTGGGCCCGTACGGCCTATCTTCACCAACAAGACTTCCAGACCCTCGCGAGGGGCCAAGCCTAGCGAGGCGGATGACACAAGACCTCCTCAGGAGCGGCCTCACCAGGTTGCCTCGCGAGGGGCGGAGAGATCAGGGCAAGGCAAACCTCGCGAGGTTCTCGTGACGTGAGCCATGACGATCGAGATCAGGCGGGCGCCAGCGCGCACAATGTCCTTGTTTCCTCTTCGGTGCTAAGGAGGCAAGTGCAGGCGTGGAGTACCGAGGCATCAAGCAAAGGTTTCCATATCAGTGCAACAAGACCAAGATTAGGAGGACGGGAAGACGGAGGTCACCATGGAGCCCAAGGAAGCGTCACCACCAGTGCCTTTTGCAGGCGAAGACCGCTTTTTTCAGGATAAGCTGTACTAGCTGTCCCCTTTCAAATTGGCCATTGTTGGCTCCCTTCCCGCTCAATATTTTAGTTAGAGGACCGGGGCCTCTATAAATATGACTAGCCTCCAACGTAGAAGGGGATCGGATCTTGAGTAGTCCTCACCCACACAATTTCACCAAGCACAAGAACACCTCGTCCTCAGGAGGCTGTTCTTCCCCTTGTACTGTTCATCATCAGCCCAAGAGGCAATCCACCACCACCACACTGGAGTAGGGTATTACACCACAACGGTGGCCCGAACTTGTATAAATCTTGTGTCCCTTGTGTTGCGAGTCCGTCAAGCTAACCTGTGAGATCTTGGCAAAGTTAGGGCGTAGATCGGTAGGGGGAAATCTTTGTGCGCACCCCAGTGTTCGAACCTCGAGGGTTTTGCCGGAACCCGTGATCCGACACTTCTTGCCGTCTTTGCCTTTGTTTGCGAGGCCATGGTGGCCATTGCCCCTTCTGTGGCCCTTCTCCGCCATTTCTTCTCACTGCACCTGACGGATCCCCGGCAGAGCTCGGGATGCCTGAGCTTCCATGTCGTGGCGGAGACGGCCGGCTCAGGGATCGATTTTGACCTCCCGCCATCCTCGGGCGGATTTCGGATGCGATGGGTGTATGTGGACGTAGGGGTGCTCAGCCCACTGCTTTCGCCTCCGTTGTCGCCTGCCGTCCCCAACTCTGGCTGGGGCCACGAGAAGCTCGCGAGCCCTTGCCTGGTCTTCGTCTGGCTTAGGCTGAAGAGGCTGAAAGACCTTGGCGTGACTGCGCCTATGGTGGTGAAGGAGTTCGTCCGGCGCCGAGTCGCTCCGGTTCAGCGCCACTCTCGACCGATGTGGGCCTTGCTCAACAGCAAGGACCACATGAGAATTCACGAGTCCGGGCTTCCTCTTGAGACGCGGCAAATGGTGCTCGTGGTCCTGACGGGTGTCTCATTGCCAGACGACATGCCTGGGAAGAGTAGTCTGCTATACCGTTGCTTGAACAAGGTGGAATTTGTGGAGCAGATGCACTCCTTCGATGAGTGGGGGCTGAGTCCAGACGGCCTGGTGGGGCCCCGCGAGAACCCCATCAACGTGGTTCCGCTCTTCGCTGCTAGCGTCGAGCTCGCCCCGGGTGTGGATGCAGGGGGCGAGCTCCGCTGGAGTCCGATGGCGCGAGTGCCGAGGTGCTGATGCCGCTTGGGGCTCCTGAGGCGTCGTCCTCAGGAACTCATGATTCTTGCCCTGGGGCAGCAGTTTCGGGGGCGATGCAGCACATGACTCTCGAGGCTGAAGCTCCTAAGACCTCGGCAGGTCGCTGTGAGGCAGTGCCCGATGGCTCTCTTCAGCTTGGCGCCCCTGAGGTTGTCCCTTCGAGCGCTTCTCCGGTTGCACCCTGTGCTGGCCGCCATGTTCAACGCTTCAGTCGGCTTTGCGTGGACTTCGAGGACCTCCACAAGAGGAAGGGATCCCCGAGCGGCAGTAGTGGTATCTTCGAGCCGTTGAAGCGGAGGAAGTACATCGCCATCGACGAGTAAGTACTGTATCCTTGTGATTTCTTGAGTGCTGCTTCCCTTCCTGACGGTGGCTCTTCAGGATCCCTTTTGCCAAAGCCGCTGAGTCTCCTGAGGAGCAACCTCCTCTCTCCTCGTCTCTCCTGCTGACCTTGAGCGCGCCAAGTCTGCATGCGGCCCCTAGCGCGGGGTTAACCGGAGAAGCAAGCATGCCGGCAGGGCACCCTGAGCCCGTGTCTCCGTCGTCCCTCCTTTGCGGCCTTACTTGGAGCTCAGCGAGCGTGCCGAGGGCTCCTCCTCTGGCCATGGGCGACGGCTGGATGGCTTCAGTCTTGGGCTCCTCTTCAAGCAGCGGGCCTCGACTAGTCCGGGCCCCTTGCGAGACCTGGCTGGCCTCTGGGCAGGCGCAAGCCCCCAGCCCCTTGCCGGGACGGGCGAGCCGCTTCGGGCCTCAATTGCAACCCCCGTGGTGGAGGATGGAATGGGTCATGCACTTGAGTTTGAGCACGAATGGAGCGTCGTTCGCCACGAGCTCTTCCAGGAGGCGATGGGCGCGATGAACCGGCTCGGGGAAGAACTTGCGGATGTCGACGCGCGCCTCAAGGCCGAGGGCCTTCGGCTGGCGGAGGAGCAGCATAAGCTGAAGGTGGTCATCAACCTTGGGCGCCATCAGCGCGATCTTGACAATGCGAAGGCCGAGGCGTCCCTTGCAGTCTCTCGTGAAGCTTGCTCCCATGCCTTGGAAGAGGCACGCAAGGCTGACCGCCGTCGCGAGGTTGCGGAGAAACGCGCGTGGGAGCTCCAAGCCTGGAGTGCCTCCCTGGAGCAGCAGGTGGAGGGGCGCAAAGCCGCCCTTGCATTGATGAGGGGGACGCCTGTTGAAGAGGAAGAGATCCGGAAGCGCGAGGAAGCACTGGCGCTGGAAGCCGTGGAGCGTGGCCTTGACCTTGAGCGACTGGAGACGAGGGACCGTCAAGTCACCCAAGCGGAGGACGCCGTTGGTGCTCGTGAGGCCAGGGCCCAGGAGGAGGTCGACCGCCGGGTGGCCGAAGCTCGCACGGACCTCGAGGGCAGGCATGTCCTAAAGCTGAAGCTCGTAGAGGCGGGGGCCGCAGGCAGGTCCGCTGCCCTCAATTCTAGGTTGGTCGAGGCGGAGCGGCGCGAGGAGGCAGCCGCAGCCGCCCTGGTCTTGGTGCAGGCTGAGCTGGCCTCCGCCTGCACCGAGCTGCTTCCTCTTCAGCAGCGGGTGGGAGATGCCGAGTCCGTCGCGCGGCAGAACAGGGAGGAAGTGCTTCGGTGGCGGACGCTGGAGCGCGAGGATGCCCCTATGCTCCTGGGCCTCAGGAACAGAGCCAACGCCGCGCTGGGCCACATCTGTGATGAAAATGCTCCTCACCCCCGCGTGGATGATTACGCCAGTCACCTCCCCTTCTTCACCAAAGTGGTGACGTGCCTGGAGAATCATTCCGATAGAGCTCGCCAGCTTGTTCAGGAGAGGAGCTGCGGCCTGCTGGGGCGCGCGTTCTCCCGTGTCTTCAGCCATCTCCAGAATACCTACCCTGATTTTGACTTTGACGCCGCCATTGCCCCAGTACCGGAGGCCATCCGGGGCGACCTGGCGTGGTGGGTGGAGGACAACGTGGACGCGCTGGCCAGGGCCTTCGCTTCTGAGGATGATGCAGTGGTAGTCGCGGTAGACGAAGGCGACTTGGTTGACGATGATGACGGCGGCGCCGGCGATGCCAGCGACGGCGAAGGCGACGCCAGCGACGCGTCCGAAGATGACCTGGGGGACGCGGCGAGCGGTATGTCCGACTGATCCCATGTTCCCTGCTCTTCACCCTGCATGCGAAAGCTTGGGCGCGGCCCCTAGAGATTGTAAGAGCAATTTGAGAGGGGGAGCCCCTCATGTAAACAAATTGCAGCCTTTATTCTTTTATGTCAAGTTGTGTATGCATCTTCGTGAACCCATGAGTCCGGTGGCGAGTTTGCTGTCGTGGCTTACCTTAGCCGGGGCAAGTCCCGAACTGGATCATGGGGTCGTGAGCTTCTGAGAAACTCCTGAGGAGCCCACCGATTCATTCGAGAGGGCCTCGTGAGAAACGAGCGCCAGTCGTGTTATTGACGCGCGCGCGGCACGCGTGTGCTACGCCCAGCCCTGCTCGCGAGGGGCTCCCGAGGGGGCAACCGGCATGAGCTCCGAATTAAGGGAAGAACCGGATTGCAAGAAATCGTGCAAACAAGAAAAGGCACCCCCCGCGCATATCAGTGGAAATCCAACTTCGACTCAAATCCAAATCCAGAAGGCAAGGCTACAGAAAAAAGATCAAAAGCAAATGGCCGCGTCCGGCGCCTAGTCTAGTCTTCTTGTCTTCTCACCAGCGCAGAGCTAAGTGCTGCCACTAGGACATGGGAGGAAGCCCCCAAGGCCCGAGGGCGGCGCTCCTGAGACTCCGGGGCATGTACAGCCCCACTTGTTATTACGTGAGACTGTCATGGGCGGAGATCTTCACAGGCGCAAGCCTTACTTCATATTGCGAGACGAGGGCCCCGCCTTGCGCCACCCTTGACCACCATTGGGTGCGACTGGAAACCAGGACGACACCAAGGGGTAAAGGGGATGCCAGCGGCGCCCTCGGCGACCACGGGTCCTCTGCCAGGGGTAGGCTTTCGAGCACCTCCCCGGCAGAGGGCCTAGCTCCGGGGGACGCCTTGCTCCGTGCAGCGCGGGGAGGGGTTTGGCTCCCAACCCCTCTCTTGCAGCCCCCAGCGCGCTCCTCCTGGCGGAAGGGGGGCCGTCGAGCCGGGGCCGCCATCTGCTGCCATGACCTGACCTTCCTGCATCCCATGGTTAGCGTAAGCCTGCTCCTGAGAGATTAGTGGTACCCTGTAGCTGCTGTTGTCGGCGCAGTTGGTGAGGCTTCCGGGAGGCTCCTGAAAGGCACCAGCTTCTAGCGCCTCCTCCTCCCAACCCGGCTTGAGGAACGAGCTAGGGTCGTCTTCCAGCGTGTACTCCTGGTCCACCATGCGGGGTACGTAGGCCTCCGAGGTCGTAGCCTCAAAGACCTCGCCGTAGTGCCCCACGCTCCATGTTGCCCGGCCCGGGGCGCCTCCCTAAGGATGGTAAGGTGGCATTCCGCTGGGGCCGTAGGCGTCGACGCTCGTGCCCACGCCCATCGGAGGCGGCGCGGGAGCGAGCTGACATCTGGTGCCGTTGGGCGCAGCCGGGGGCACGCAGGCGCGGCGAGGCCCGCCATGCGACCCGGCCGCGGCTGGAGGCGTGAGCAGAGAGCAAAAGGGTGGGGCTCCCGAGGCCGCGGCGTCCAGGAGTTCGGCGACACGCTCCAGCAATGCATCCCGGCCGCTTTCCATTAACCGGCATCGCAGCAGCTCCCGAGCCGCTGTGAGCGCGGCCCTCATGTTTGCTTGCTCCCGTCGGGTGTGCGGCGCCGTGGCCGCGGCGTGGCTTGAGGCCCTCACGGCTGCCCGCACTTGTCGTGGAGTTAGGACGGACGGCGGGTGACCGCGCCGCCCACGCCCCGTAGCGTTTGGTGGTGCACGCGCTGCCTAGGGCACGGGGTTGGGGTCTTCTTGGGCAGGCTGCGCCGCCCGGGCTGGCCAAGCTGCCCAGCAGTTGGTGTTGGTCCTTGGGTCGCCAGACATCGGAGCCACGGAGCGCCGGTGGATCAACGGGCGGATCAACTGGCGGAAGGAAAGCTCCGGCGCACCCCTACCTGGCGCGCCAAATGTCAGATCACAGGTCGCAGCAAAACCCTCAAGGTTCGAACACTGGGGTGCGCACGAAGACCTCTCCCCCACTGATTATGCCCTCACACTCTTCGCGATCTCTAGCTTAGGTTCGACGAACTCGCAACACAAGAGGCACAAGGTTTATACTGGTTCGGGCCACCATTGCGGTGTAATACCCTACTCTAGTGTGGTGGTGGTGGATTGCCTCTTGGGCTGGTGATGAACAGTACAAGGGAAGAACAACCTCCTGAGGAGAGGTGTTCTTGTGCTCGGTGAGCTTGTGTGCGTGGAAATGGTGCTCTCTCTCTAGATCCCATGCCCCCTACTGTGGTGGCTAGTCCTATTTATAGAGGCCCTAGTCCTCTTCCCAAATATTGAGCGGGAAGGGATCCCACAATGGCCAATTTGAAAGGGGACAACTAGTACAAGCTATCCTGGCTAAAGGTGGTCTTCGCCTGCCAAAGGCTCTGGTGGTGACGCCCTCTTGGGCTCCACGGTGACCTTCGTCCTGCCGTCCTGCTGGTCTTGGTCACGTTGCACTGATAAGGAAACCTTTGCTTGATGCCTCGGTACTCCTTGCCTGTGCTTGCCTCCTTAGCACCAAAGAGGAAACAAGGACACTGTGCGCGCTGGTGCCCGCCTGGCGCCCGCTTGGCCTTGGTCGTCATGGCTCACGTCATGAGAACCTCGCAAGGTTTACCTTGCCTTGATCTCTCCGCCCCTCGCGAGCCAGCTTGGTAAGGCCGCTCCCGAGGAAATGCAGGTACTCCTCCAGCACACCACCACAAGTGGTCATATCAAGATAAGAGTCGACTGAAAATAAATAGGTCAGTCGATTTTTTTAATGAACCGTCCGATCTATAAGGAACGGGTAGATGGCCTTCGTCTACCTCCCGCAAGTCACTGTTGACAATCTTTCTCGAACCGCCAGCGACCACCGGCCCAGACCCTTGCCTCTGCCGCCCCGCCCTCCCCTCGACCTCACACCACCGCCGTGTTTGGCAGCGCCCCCCAGGCCATCCCTTTAATCCCGGCCGACCTCCAGAACGGGCGCCAGTAGCACTAGGCCCCACACGCCCCTAAGATAAACACCGAGGCGCTGCTTCCCCGGTGTAATAGGCGGACTAGCGCCTGTTACGCCGGGGAATGCTTCCGTTAATTGGGAATCAACTGACCAGGAATTGAAATTCAGGGGGGTGACGGACCTCTAGCTAAGGTGAAATAGTATATGAGGAGAAACCTTGTGCATCGCGAGCTACTCGGAACATCTAGTATCAAGAAGAAGCGGTCAACTAGTGCCTTCTGTGGGATGAATACCGTGCAAGCAGACACGTAAGATTTGCACGAATAAGGGAAGAGGAGTACCCTTATCGGTTGCCAGTGTGGTCTCCTCCATATGTCGCGGTGATCTTATTTTTTCTCCCGGGGGAACCGATGTTTTGGAGAACCGTGGACCCTTGGACAAACCCATGGCCAAATTTTTGACTGTGTTGCCATGGCCGTATATCGGCGGAGGTGAAGCAGATCCGAGGCGGCGAAGGACGGTGTAGCAGGAACAGCTCCGGTGTGGTGGAGGGTGGCGAAGTTGGAGCGGAAGCAGTGAGGCGCAGGACGGCGTGGTTGAACTGGATTAGGTACGGACGGCTCGGCCTCGGCTTCAACTACTAGCCATGGAGGGCGTTCCGGTTGAGGTTGAGGTGGACGACGACGTCGGGGTATCGGGTCCGGCGTGATGGAGGAGGGCGGCGGTTGATGGATGGGATGGGGTGGCGGACGGAGGACGTCGGGGTTTCGCGGCTGCTGGAGAGGAGGTTTTTGTGCCCCTGGAGTACGAATGGGGAATCGGATGGGTGGGCGGGGGGAGGGGGAGAACCATGTTTCGGTCTGGGACGCGCTTGTTTTTGGCTTTTTTGAACAGAAGATGGGACGCCCTTGTTTGAAATTTGGGGAAAGTACAAACTTTGCTGCCCTCTTAAATTTCAGACCTACTGTAGGTCGGGGGTAGGATGGTAATCCCAGGTGTCCCAAATAGTGGGCAGGAGCAATTTCGGCCGCGCGCATGTGTGCTTAGGCGGCCATTGTGTTTGACTGTTTTTCGGAGGCGGTTGCGTGGCGTCTAGATGAAGCTACAAACCTACCCCGGTTTAGACCTTTGGACATTGGGCCGATAGGTTTCACGGGTCGGAGTTATTAGAAAAGTAATTTCCTTGTACTACCAAACATTGGTCTCACGCGGTTTCGGGCGAGTAGAGGCTCTTTTGGCGCTTCGTTCGAAATTTTGAAACACAAGCATTAACGTTTAGAATGCTCTTGAACTTTGAGGATTGACCAAAATAGACAACGTTAAATTTGACCTTCTATGTTTGAAAACCTCATTAAATTATCCGCTTCTTTTTGAAATTTTGACACTTGAAAATCCTATAACTACGATTATTTTGGAATGGAGGAGCTAAATTTGAATCTATTTTGTACACGACTATATATGCTATTATGTACAAAATCAGAGCAAAGATTGGTGCCCCCATAATTTAGGTATGATTTACAAATGCCATGATATCAAATTCAAATAATTGAATGGACTTCATGTTGAATTCGAGTTTTTTAAACCACCTTAAGTTGAATTCAAATGTATGCTAGTTCATAGGTAGCTATTTATAATGTTCATTGTGTAACTTTCGTATGTATAATGTGCTTTACACACACAACATGAACTATACTCACGTTTATATTCGATTGCTAAAGCGATGCATTGTCTGGAGTTCAAAATACTAACTATGTGGATCAATTGTGTCGAATAATAACATAGACATGCTCAAATTCGATGGAATCTAGATGTCTGATGGATCGATGACCATTCCTTATGCGAATTGCAAATATCGTGATCCCATCCTAATATTTGGATACAATTTATATCTTTAATCAATGTGTACAACAGTCTTTTACGTGTAGTTTCACTCTCCATCGGTGGTCTCTCACACATGCTCACACACTCTCTCCCGAGGTGTCTTTCTCGCACACATGCTCTTGATAACCCTCCCTCCCTCTCGTAACCATTTATGACTGTTTTTACTAACCTTTATCACAAGCACTCTTCCTCTCGCAAGCATACACACGCACAATCCCCATCGACCCTTTCTATATACATAGACCTGCCTACGTGTCTCCTGTATGCACATTATCTTTAGGCCTGTCTCTCACGCATTGTCTCACACCTCTCTTCCTAATCGACGAGTATGATTCTAGCAGAGCATTCTATAGGATGCCCCTTAAAGTTACACTACAAAAAAAGACACATCCGTGACATTTTGGGCCGAACGAAAAAAAATTGAGCATGGTATCATCATAGATGTGGTGGGGTCCTACTTCTATGACAAAAAATCATGACAGAAAATGGGCTTTTCCTCCTGGGCAGGCCGGAGACGCAGCTGGATGACATTCTTTGGGCCGTCCATGACGGAAAAAACCGTGGTAGAAGTGAGGGCGAGCAAAATATCGGGGTGTTCCCGGTTACGGTGGGTGGTCGGGGCCGAGCGATGCGCGTTTCTCTCATACACGCACGCGCGTGGGTGCGAGGCATTGGGGTCTAACTGAACCGGAGCGATTGCACTGCAGGCTACGCGTTACTGAACCCGAGCGATCGATCGATGGCTGTTAACTGAACCCGATCGAGCGATTCCTTCGCTACTGCTGCTAATTGAAGCCGATCGATGCTGCCTCTGGATGAACAGTGAGCGTTGCTGGGGGGGTTTGGATGAACAGTTCCCGGTGGGGGTGGATGAACAGGACCCCGTGGCGTTGCCTCTGGATGAATAGTGAGCGTTGCTGGGGGGTTCGGATGAACAGTTCCCGGTGGGGGTGGATGAACAGGACCCTGATCGTTCGAGCCGGTTGGGGCTGGATGAACAGGACCCCGTGGAAGGCAGGATGAATAGGACCACCCCGTGGAGGGCAGGATGAACAGTAGACGGTGGAGGGCTGGATGAACAGTAGCCCGTGGAGGGGTGGTTGAACAGGAGCCCATGGAGAGGGCTGGTTGAACAGTAGCCGGTGGAGTAGCGCGCGGTGGAGGCTGGATGAAGAGAAGCCCGTGGATGAACAGTCACAGGTGGAGGCTGGAGGAGGTCGACGGTGGATGAACAGTAGCCCGTGGAGGCTGGAGGGGGTCGACGGTGGAGATGAACAGTATCCCGTGGAGTCCCGTTTTGCGGTACGCCACACCCCTCCCGATGAACATGACCCCCATTTCGACCGTAGCGCTGCAACACAAGTCCGTTTCCTCCGTTTTACGGTACGCCACACCCCTCCCGATCAACAGGACCCCCATTTCGACCGTAGGAGGTCCGTTTCCTCCGTTTTAACGTACGCCAGACCCCTCCCGATGAACAGGATCCCGTTTCGAACGTGGCTGGTCGAACACAAGGCCGTTTGCTCTGTTCTGCGGTACGCCAGGCCTCGTTTCCATCGGCTGTTCCGTCCAAGCCCTCCCGATGAACACGACGACGCATTCCGTTCCGACCCAGCCGGTTGGCTCCCCATGAACATGACGATGATGTTGTTTCTCCTTTCTGACCCAGCCGTGTACACGAGCCCTGGCCGTACGTATGCGCGAGTAGGCGTTCGAGACCCTGCCCGTATGTACGTACGTGGCTGTATTTTCTTTCTTCCACACTAGCCGTTGTACGTACGTGTACATGCTATGTGCGCGCCTCTACTACGACACGTGCGCACCTCTACATCGACCAGTATGTACATACACGTTCGCGACCAGAATGACAACGCTATGTATGCTTCGACCAGGTGGGTCCCGACTGTCAGGCACTTCCTTGCCTGCGAAGATGTAGCTGGTGGGTCCCAGCAGTCAGGGGGCGAATCATTTTTTTTGCCCAGACGCACTTCCTTGTGTGCGAAGATGTAGCTGGTGGGTCCCAGCAGTCAGGGGGAAATGTTTTTTTTCACGAAATACGGTGGCCCGTCCGGTGGGTCCCTGCTGTCAGGTGGAGGAATAAATATTTTGCACGTAATAAGGAGGCACTTCCTTGCTGCGGCCGTGGACCCAGCGTCAGCCTCTCCACGTACAGTCCACGTCCGATGGAAGCCGTTCCTTGACCAGATTGACCACGCCGCGCCGAGAGCACCAGGGCGGTGGACGACGGCGAGGCCTAGGAAGGGGACGACGCGGAGCCGGGGAAGACGCGGCAGTGGAAGCCCGCGCGGAGAGGAGTACGAGGGTTCACTGGTTCAGCTGCAGTGTGAGGCTGCCGTCGCCGTAGGGCCTGGCCAGCGGTGGGAATAGTAGGCGCGGTGAGGCCTCGGCGGCAACACAGCTGGCCACAGGAGGCAGGAGCATGCGGCACGACCGGCGCTGCTTTGTGCGGCTGGAGCAAGAAGACCAGAGGTTGAAGAAGCACTAAGGCCGTTGGATGGACATCGTACGGTCACTGGAGCTAGCATCGTTCATATTGACTAAGTTGACAAAGCCCTCCGTCCCCGTCAACTTAGTAGGCCCACAAGTCAGCCTCCCACTGTGGTGGGCCCTAGCTGGCAGGGGGTATTCATTTTTTTGTGCGTAATAAGGAGGCACTTCCTTGCGTGCGAAGATATAGTTGGTGGGTCCGACCTGTCAGCGGAGGGAACTTTTTTTCACGAAAGACAGAGGCCCTTCCGGCGGGTCCCAGATGTCAGGTGGAGGAATCATTATTTTGCGCGTAATAAGGAGGCATTTTTTTGTGTGCGGCCATGGACCCAGCTGTCAGCCTTTCCACGTACAGTCCACTTCCGATGGATGTCGTTCGTTGACCACGTTGACCACGCCACGCCGAGAGCACTAGGGCGGTGGACGACGGCGAGGCCTACGAAGGGAATGACACGGAGCCGGGGAAGACACGGTAGTGGCTACCCACGCGGTGGAGAGTACGAGGGTTGATTGGTTCGGCTGCCGTTGCCAGAAAATAACAGGAGGTGTGGGTGAGTACATGATGGGGCCGTGAGGCCTACCCGGCAGCACAGCCGGCCATGGGAGGTAGGAGCAGGCGGTTCCGACGGCGCTGGTTTGGGCGGCTGGGGCAGGAAGATCAGAGACTGAAGAATCACGATTGCCGTTAGATTGACATCTAACGATCCGACGCTGGTAGAGTCGATTGTTGACTAAGTTTATTTTTTGATAAACCTTGTGTCTTCATGAACTTAGTAGGCCCACAAGTCAACCAACAAATCTGTGGCAGACAACATAGAGCCCATTTGCTATTTTTTAATAATTTGCAGCCCATTTGCTAATTCTTATGTAATTTATTACAACCCATTTTCTGCCCAGGCCACGGTCAAAAAGTTCAACCTTATTTTGCATATTTCGGTGGAGTCCGAACTTTTGTAATCCCGAAATGATAAACATTTTTTTAAGAACTTATTGATTTTCCGAAAAAGCGTTTTGTTTTTGTAAGCAAATAAGACATGGGACAATTGAGTTGGTTTAAGGGAAAACCAGTGGTAAAAAAATCAGCGCTGGGAGGGAAAACAACAACAAAAATAAGGATGTAAATATGAAAAGTGAGTTTTATGTATTTTCAATATAATGATACGTGTATATGAACTAGTAAAACTATAGGTAGAGATTAGAAAACGGATGTAGGACATGCGTTTCAAGAGGAAAATAGAAATGGGCTGTGTGTTTGATTCAGTAAAAAAAGTGCCTGCGGATGCTGTAAGAGAAAATATAACTAATACTGGCGGGCCAGAGGCCAGTAGATACCTGCTGGATCTTTGTGCCCCGTTGTCGTCATGGGCTGGGCCTGTTAAAAACAAAACCAAGCCTGGGCAGTCTACAGCCCAGTTGAAACTTGCTTGACCTGAAAAAACAATATATGTGCTCAATAAAACGAGAGAGTTCTGCAAGTATAGACTAATAACTGGGATGCAGCAGGGATATTGTTTTTTCATCGTGATAATAAGAGCATGCACTTGTTTCGAAAAGTTTGGAGAACTGGGAATACGAACAGCAGGTGCTTATGCTACCCATCAAATACAAATCAGGTGCCTGAAAATTCGTTTCGAAACAAATGAATCAGCTTTATATCCACGTCGACCCTCGGCATGATGGTTGGAAGCAAATGCCAAGTTCATACCAAAAGATCGTTAACAACAATAACAACTTGCGGACGACAAGGTAGTACAAGTACCAATACCAAACTACCTTATAATCTTTTTACTCCTGGCCCTAGTGTTCGTCTGGTAGTAAATCTTGCAGAGGACCAGCTCCCGCTCCTTCTCTTGCTCCAGGTCCCCGAGGTGTTACTGGTGCATCACCCAGTTGGTCCTCTATGGGTCGAAGTTCTTGTTGGTGTGCAGCACCAGAACCTTTTTGCTGCCCGTCTGCCGGCCGTTGACCATCACCGGCAAGGTATTGCCGGTGTTGTGCCACATCGCGTGCATGCCACACTCTGACTGTATCTTGCGACGCGTCCACGTGCCCCTTTTGAACGCCCTGGAATTGCGCTGGAAGAAATGCTTGCTTAGGCCACTCAGTGTGATACCTGCAGTATTGTCGAATACAGGTTTTAGTGTACGTAGTTGGCATTTTCATAACATCTTTGGCATGTTGCAGTCACTTGTTTCACTTTTTATTATCTGTCAAATTGTAATTGCTTCACCAGATCTGCGTCTAAAAAGAAAAATAGAGCTATAAACAACGGAATATGTTTGTGCAAGTACACGGCCGATCGGTGTCTTACCTAGAAATTTCTCAGGATGGGTGTAGCATATGTCATGCTCGCTGTCGATGGTTGGTATGAACAAATCGATGAGAGGGTGAGAGCTCGCGTTGTCAGCACTCACTTTGGCCTCAAGGTGCTCGATCAGCTCCTGATCCGTGGGATCGAACTTGACGCCAGCCGGCAGCACCGGCCAATCCTTCTTCGACTTGCATGGGTTAATTCTAGTTATATGGTACTCAATGTATGATCAATCGACTGTTTTAAGTGAATGATGGAAGATTTCGACAGATAAGTGGTACTCCAAACACTACTAGGAAAAGGGCTATAGATGGAATGGCCACTAATGGCGCACCAGACATGTGGTGCGCCATTGCTATATAGCAATGGCGCACCATGTGCTGGTGCGCCATTAGTGTGAAAGACACTAATGGCGCACCAGACAAACGGTGCGCCATTAGTAACAAATTTTTTTTATTTTGCCAGACATACTAATGGCGCACCAGGACATAGTGCGCCATTACTAGTTGTAACTAGTAATGGCGCACCAGCAACATAGTGCGCCACTAAAATATTTTTTTATTTTTTACTTTTTTGCAAAACTACTAATGGCGCACCTGGTGCAGTGCGCCATTACTAGTTTAAGCTAGTAATGGCGCACTGCTCCCCGTGCGCCATTAGTGTATATTTCATGGACACTTGATCTCGATCCCCCTCCATCTCGCGATCGCTATCCCACCTCGCCAGATCCGGTCCCCCTCGCCGCCGAGCACCCCCTGCACCCTCTACCCCGCTCCACCGGGCGCCGCCGCCGACCCCCCGCACCCTCCCCCGCTCCACCGCCGCCGACGACCCACCGCACCCTTCCCTGCTCCACCGCCGCCGCCGACGACCCACCGCACCCTCCCCCGCTCCACCGCCGCCGACGACCCACCGCACCCTAGCTCCCCTGCTCCACCGCCGCCGATGACCCACCGCACCCTCCCCGGCCCGCTCCACCGCCGCCGACGACCCCCTGCACCCTCTCCGGCCTGCTCCACCGTCACAAATGAATGCTATAGCTAATTCCTCCCTCTCCCTCGCCAGTCCCCTTCGTCCCTCTCCCCCGCGCCAGTTCCTCTCCGTCCGCTCCCAATCCGCGCCCCCGCCGCCTCCCTCTCCCCATCCTCCCCTCCGACCCCACCCCACTCTCGCCGGAGCAGCGCCGCAGGGCCGACACCAACCTCGCCCTCGCCCGCGCGCGCCGCAACCTCCGCCTCGCATTCAACAGCTACACATTCTACACCGAGGACAAGGACATGAAGAGCGATGGTTATCAGAACTCCGGGGTAACGATGGAATCCTACACCGGTAACGACAAGGACAGAGCACCCCCCGCAACCCCCGACGACCCACCGCACCCTCCCCCGCTCCACCGCCGCCGAGCACCCCCCGCACCCTGTTTTTATAAAAATTATTACTGTTTTTATAAAAAATATTACTGTTATGATTTAAACAAGTTTCAACATATTTAAACACAAATAAATATCAAACAGCATTTTAAATGCATTTTTTATAAAAATTATTACTGTTTTTATAAAAAAATATTACTGTTATGATTTAAACAAGTTTGAACATATTTAAACACAAATAAATATCAAACAGCATTTTAAATGCATAAAAAAATTGGGGAGCCTGGGAATCGAACCCAGGACCTCCTAGTGTGTGTGCTGCGTGCTGACCAGTCGGGCTAGTGGGCGTGTTCTGATGGAGATAGGGTTAGGTGGGATATAACCTGACCAGTCGGGCTAGTAAGTAAAACAAAATTCTAATGGCGCACCAGGGGGAGGTGCGCCATTAGAATCGACGTACTTATGGCGCACCAGGGGGAGGTGCGCCATTAGAATTTTTATACTTGTTCCCCTCGCACTGTCGCCTCCCTCCCTCCCTCGCTCGCCAGATCCCCCACTCCTCGACCCCAACCGTACGCCGCCGCCCCTTGCTCCGCCCCCTCCGTCCGCCGCGCCTGCACGCCGGCGAGCGCGGCCCCGACGCGCCCATCCCGCCTGCCCCTGCCGTGCTCCGCCACCGGCCCCTGCTCTCCTTCGACCGCGGCGAGCGAGGACCCGGAAGAGCTCGGATCCCGACCGCGACCCCTTCGCCGACCCCGACCCCGACCCCTCCGGCGACCAGGTACCTCTCCTCCTTCCTCCTTCCTCCCTCTCTCCACCATTCCCCATTCCCTCCCACCTGTCCAGCGCCGACTCCATCACCATGGACTGACTCCCTCGCAGTCGAGATCCGCCCCGTCGACGTCTAGCAGCCCAGCTCGACCTCCAGCCACTCCAGCTCCCTGGTGCGCCAAAAAGGTGGCAGCTCGTAGGTAATAACACAGAAGCTCAAGGTGACCAGGGCTCAAGGTACTAACACAGAAGCTGACAATGGCCCATGCTCTAGTTCTGTCCATTCTCTACCACTTCGAGGGTAACTTTGAATTTCAGAAATTTCCGAAGAAACAAAATATGAACTGTATGATACAATATAGAGCAGACTTGGTGAGTCAAGTTTTAGCTCCTTTCTCCGAACTTCATCTCGTAGCTGACAGTAATCCAAGGCCTGAAATGTCGAATAATATTTTTCAGATAAGTTAAGAAGATCATAGGGCCTCTGTATTTGAGAAATGCACACACCCATATTGTGAAGACATATCAAACTAAAAAACAATTGCGAGCACTTTAAAAGAGGGTCCTCTGTTTCTGTTATTTTCTAATTCACTATGACCACTTTGCACACACGCAGATGTAATCAACATAACAACATCTGTATTCATCAACCTCTGATATGGATATCATACTCGTGTATTCAGTGATGGCCTAGTGTACACAAAAGTCAGTCACACACCAAACATTGGGAATGCATAGCCTGTTGGAGTATTCCTTCTTGAGCCAGGCTCGTAGCCTCGTACATTGCTTTCAGTATGGGTGTAGAATCTCTAGCAGATAGTTCACTAGTATAACAACAATGGTCATTGTTTAGTATTTGGCACTTCTGTTTAGGTTAAAACAATGTTATTTTTTTGTTCTTTTGCAAAGATTAGAGTGCAGCAGCCCTGTAGATTGTGATTAATTACTATATGATTCAGTTCTAAATATTTTGTTTTATGATCCCAGTGCAAAGGAATTCATATTTTAGTTTACATCTGTCTATGTAGTGTGTTGTGAAGGCCAAGTTTGAGAAGTGGTGGTGTCGCAGAGCAATCCTCTCCCTTGACAGGTACAATGTCCACTCTTCCACATGTCTTAGTTTTTTTAATGCAATTGCTTCATTGCCATATTACATCATTAACTGTTATATATTCCAAATCGTGCAAAACTTCAATAGGGCAAACCTTATGTGATGATACAGGTTGTTAGTTGCTACTAGAAAGTGTTGAGAGATATTAAAGCGGTGTAACAATTGCTGTCGGGTTTAGCAACTGATATCTTCTTCATCTCCTTTTGCACTGCTTACATGTAAGGTATTGTAGTTTAGGTGCTTCTTTCACCAGCTGCAAAACAATGCAGCTGGTGCTTGATGCATGTGTTAATGCATGCATAATGCTAGTAAGCTCCTGTTATGGGTCTCAAGCATGAATGTACCCCAAGATTTCTATTGGAACTGGACATGTGTTAATGCAATTAGGTGCTTCTTTCACCAGCTGCAAAACAATGCAATTTCATACGTTTTCACCAGCTGCAAAACATCATAAAAATACCATTAGGTACTTCCGTAAACACAAAAATAGAAACAATGCAAGACATGGCTTGTCTCTGATCCTCTGTTTTCTTTTTTCATTGGTTGCATTTTGATCCTAAATGTCAATCAATAAGTCTATTATTAGGAATCAGCAAAGTTGATTATCTATTCTACATAATTTCTAATCTGATGTTTGCATTTCCTAACTGTAGCATTTTTTTCTCAGACCAAGGCAAATGAAATCGACTAAAGAAAGAAATAGCATTTACCAATTACCACTAACCATGGCACTAATGTTTCACCTTAGATCATATGTTTGTTCTCTGATACACATGTGGGAAACCTTCTAAACAACAACCTATTAATGGTAGTTGTTCTTTGTATTGTGGAATACATCGCATGTTTTATAAATGGGGTCAGATGTATAATTAGTCGATGTATAATCCTGGTACTAATTGGTCTCTTCTGCTGCTTATCAGAGATGGGGGGAAGCAGCCACCGCCGCTCTGCCTCACCGGAGTACGAGTTGGATGCTTTCGAGTTCTTCAGTATCATACTTGGGACTTCAGTATCAGCCACGAGGCAGGTATATAAAACGAGAGATCTCCCCTTCACCCATCTCATTATGATAACTCTGTTGTTTGCTACATCACTCCTTGTCCCAAATTGCAGAGGCTGCCTGACACTTTTATGAACATGCTGGGTGAAGATCCGCCACATAATGTGAAGCTCCGACAGGCCGGCAGCGGGGTTCGCAGGCTGTGGGACGTGGAGTTGGTGATCGAGGAGGGCCACATGTACCTGTGCCGTGGCTGGGAGAAGTTCTACAGTGCCTACGACCTACGGACCGGGTACTTTCTTCTCTTCAGGTACGACGATGACGCCACAATGCTCATCGTGAAGGTTTTCAACACGACTATGTGTCGCATGCGCTACACTGACGACGAAGATGCCAGTGCGTTCTGCCTCTTCTTATTCCTCTACATTTGGCTTTGTCTCACATCGATTGTTAACGGCCATTGTTGCATTTGGACAGGCAATGGGAGCAGCAGCAGCGACACTGGCTACAGCCAAAGCAGCAGCGATTATGGTTGTAGCAAAAGCAACAGCGATTCTGGCTTTAGCGAAAGCAGCAGCGATTCTGGCAGCAGCAAAGACAGCAAGAAGGATGATCCGGACTGGAGTGGGGGAGAAGAGGAGCAGAGTGGGCCGCTGCAGGATGACGATGGGCATCAGGCTGAGGATGACCTAGCGCTGGTGGTGGCTGACCAAGGGCAAGAGATGGTGGTGGCTGACCATGGGCAAGAGATGGTGGTGGCTGACCATGGGCAAGAGATGGTGCTGGCTGACCATGGGCAAGAGATGGTGCTGGCTGACCATGGGCAAGAGATGGTGGTGGCTGAGGATGACCTAGCGATGGTCGTGCCCGTCCTGCCTGAAGGTGGCCTCGCGATGGTGGTGGTGCCTGACAATGACCACGCACCGGTGGTGGCGCCGGCGATCCCACAGCTGGGCGACATGACCACGCCAATTGTGGTAGAAGACTACATCCCACAGCTGCCTCCACCGCCTCGCCGCTCTTGGCGCATCAGGCTGAGGAAGGAGAAGGAGAAGAACAATGAGAACTGAACTATGTGAAACTTTTGTAATATGGTGTTGGATGGATAACGATGTTGGATGAACAATGTGAAACTTTTGTAATATGTAACGATGGAACTATGTGTTGGCTATGTATGTATATATGATGAAACTTGTGTGTTGGATATGATTGTTATATGGATGCTTGTTGTATATATATGTGTTGGATATCTCATATGTGAAATAGTGACCTGAGATTAAGAAAAAAACGATTTTTTTTTTAAAATGCTACTAATGGCGCACTTCCATCTGGTGCGCCATTAGTATACCAGTTACTAATGGCGCACCTGTGGGATACTAATGGCGCACCCGTGGTGCGCCATTACTAAAATATTCTAGTGGCGTGGTGCTAGTGGCGCACCAGTAGTGCGCCATTAGTAGGCAAAACTGGTGCGCCACTAGTAAGCCTTTTTCTAGTAGTGAAATCTGAAGTCCAGAATACCCGAACACGCCGCCGGGATTCTTGTGTCACCTCACGCGCAGCGTGTTGTCACGTCAATTCAATGTGTGGACATGATGAATAATTTGACCGACGTATAGTAGTACTGCTACTGTACTACTTACTAGTCGTATTTAGTGTGACACCCAAGTTTTTATTTGGAATTTTCAAAAAAAAAGATTTCTATTTTGACTCGAGGGGAGTGATTTAAATTTTTCTTTAAGAGAACTCTCCCTCTCATATATTTTTCCTTATGGCAAAGGTTTTGCTTGGATTCACCCAAGATCTGCCTTTGGTCTTGGAAGTCCTTACTTTTCATTTGGACTCAAGGCAAAATGTTTTTCATTTGGGAAAATAACTTTTGAAAATCTTTTTGAATTTTGCACTATGGCTTTTGGAAAGTCCTTTGCCACTTTCAACTATTCCTTCATACCATGACTTTTGTGCAAATCCTCTCCCCAATTCCTTCCCTCACCTTTGGATCATGTTTTACACCTAATCCAGCAAGTTGAACCTCCCCATGTGATTATTCCCATTCAAATTCCATTCAAACAAATTTCTGCCCTCTATTCTACCACTTGGAGATTTACAAAGGAACTCCATTTTCTGTTTGGACTTTTACCACCAAACTTCTTTCCCCTCCTAGTCCTTTGAACCCTCAACTTGGAACCATGAAGATCCACTAGTCTTCAGTTTAAAAATTTCAAACTACATCTGCTGCAAGTTTGGACCAGATTTGGCAAATTTGGTGAAATTCATTCAAAACCTTCTCCAAAAATTCCAAGTAAATTCAGGCAGCCCCTGGGTGATTTGAGTGATCATCTCACCAAGTTACAGCTCCAGAAAAATTTATCTCATAGCCAAAACCTTCTGTCGAACACCTGCAGTGCACTGTCTTTGTCAAGGTTCAGAAGATTCAGAGATTCAGTTCAGAGCTCACTGTCGTTTTCTTCAGAGATGGACATCGATCTCGCCAGTGCCACCGCGTCGCCTTGCTCCTCGTCCTCGCCCCCTTGTTCCTGCACCGCACGAGTGCCTGGCATCTTGCGGGCGTCGGCGACGAGCAGCAGAAGGTGCGCCACCCCGTGACCAACGCCGGCGGCGGCTTTGCGGGCGCCAGCGGGAGACACGGCGCCGACGACGCCACCCAGCGCCGCCCAAACCACCGGAGCTCGCCGCGTGGCCTTCCACTCCCCCGAACGCACTGCCGCTCTCGTCGTGAACCGCAGGGCGCGAAGCGCGCTCTCTGCCGCCGTTGAGGCCGTGCGGTCACCTCACCGTGGACCGACGCCATTACGCCAAGACCGACCCCGTTTAGTTGCAAAACGAGTCCAGTAACATCCACTGATGCTGCCCGACCGCTCAAACCCCCTGCCAACCCACTGCTCTGCCGTAATCGCTCGCCGGAGATTCACCGTTCACGGCCATCCCGTCGTTCTGCCTATAAATAGGGGCCCCGAGCTTCAACTCGAGCACCCACCAGCCCTGCACTCCCCCTAGAGCACGCCTAGCCACTGGAAGAGCCCCGAGGAGGTCTCCTTCCTCGACTCCGGCCACCGCGACCCGCCGTGGGATCCAGCCCGATTCGCCCCCGTGTGTGCTCCTCCGCCTCCATTCTCTTGCCAGTAGCTTCACCATGCATCCCTCTTTCTGACCCGCACTTCAATTTGAAGCTTGCAGCCCTCCATCGGAGTTCCCCATCCTCACCCGAGCCGCCTTCCGCCGGAGAAAGTGTCGCCGTCGACATAGTGCTCCCCGTTGGACGAGTCCACCACCCACCGACGCGGAAGAGGACGCTGAAGCTCTTGGTACCCTCCGTTTCTCCTAACTCGCCGTGGTTCGACGCCGGCGTCCACCGCAGTCTTCGGGCGCCGGCGAGCTTTTCAAACCTGACATGTGGACCCCGCATGTCAGCCTCTGTCCTTTTATTCGCGAACCGTTTTCTGTTGGCGCCTTCGGGCAGAATACGTTTTCCCCTTTGTGCTTGCGCATTCCCAGCCGAAGCGTTTTCTGTTTTCTTAGTTAAAACCCTGGAACTTTTCTGTTTCATTACAGATAAGTCCCTGGACAGAAACCTTTATAACTTTTTAATAAAAAGGTATTTTTGAGTGATTTTTTCTGAAAATCTTCAAATTTTGTCTAGTTTTTTATGGGATTTATTTGAAAAATAATTGGAAAAGTTTCTGTGTATGTGTTGGTTTTCACGTTAGTGCCCATTTCGTGATTTGCCGTAGGTTTCGGGAGGGGTGACAGAGCCGCGAACTTCGCCGAGCTAGACTCCGACTTCTCCGAACCAGGCAAGCATGTTTGAACATTTGATATGGCAGATGTTTTGCATGTTCATGTGAAAGTTTGTGCGTGGCATGTGAGTGTCGATGAAAACCTCGTTGCTTGTACGGCAACGACCCGGTTGTCCCAAAGTTGCGATGACCTCTGTTGAGAGGTGGCTTAATCATGTGGTGACATGAAGGGCAGCAAGGTGGTACTGTTGTAGCATGCCAGCCTTGCGTCATCCGACTCTCTGCGACGTTAACGTGGTTGGAGCTGCGTTGTCGTTCTTTTCCCGCATGTTCCGAAGTTGCGATGATCTCTGATGAGAGATGGCTTAATCATGTGGTGACATGAAAGGCAGCAGGGTGGTACTGTTGTAGCATGCCAGCCTTGTGTCATCCGACTTTTCCGACGTTAACATGGTTGGAGCCATGTTACCGTCCCTTCCCCTTTCCGTGCTACCACATGTCTCATTGCCAGGATGCGGTTTAGTAAGTTGGTAACCTCTTTCCGTGTACACACCAAACAGAGAGGCTGGGATGATGGTACCTTGGCCCAGGATTAAAGCCAGTCATTCGGTCAGGGGGCATGGGTGTTTCCAGTTGGGACCGAGAGGGGGGTCACCCCCTTAGAGCGCGCGTATATAAATTTGATCCCATGCTACGCGAGGTTGTAGCCTCCCCGTCTCAAGGTTTTTCTTGAACGTCGCCGAGGGTGATCCCTGGCTTCGGATGGTTGAATTGGGTGTGTACTGGTTAGACGTGTTTCCTCCAAAACACCGCAGACGGAACTAGTCCCCGTGACTACTGGAATCTGTTGGCTGTGGTTAAGTACAAACTCTGCAGAGTCAATTCTTTCCAAATCATCGTATCCATGATCAGTAGTGTAAACATTATATCCATATCTATCCGTGTGAAAAACTTGCCCCCGGTGAACAGGCTCAAGTGGTAAAATTTCAGATTTTATTGTTATTCCAGTGGATGGACTAACTTTATTTTGTGTTTCATGCTTGTGATAATTTATGTCTCCGAACTGTTGTAATAATAAGATGTGATATAAGCCCTTTATGTGATGTCGCTCATACGTCCGACTGCGGCATGCACTGTCTTTACTTTCTGTTATAAGCCCTTTATGTGGTGTCGCCCCGACGCCCGACTGTGGCATTATTATTCTGCATTTACCTCTCGAGGAGTCTTTCAGACACTCGTTGGCACCCGCATTGTTATTCGCATTTTCCGCTCGAGGAGTCTTTCAGACACTCGTTTGGCACCCGCGTTATTATTCCGCATTTTCCGCTCGAGGAGTCTTTCAGACACTCGTTTGGCACCCGCATTGTTATTCCGCACTTTCCGCTCGAGGAGTCTTGCAGACACTCGTTTGGCACCAGTATTACTATTCTGCAGTTTCCGCTCGAGGCGTCATTCAGACCCTCGCTTGGTACCCAGTATTTATTTATGTCTTATCGCACTGGTTAACTTATTCATGTGCTTCATGTTTACATTTGTTATATCTTATGTCGGAACTGTCTTGCGAGTACTTTCATAGTACTCACATGGCTTGTTGTTTTGGCCAGATGTTGACGAAGGTGATCTCTTGGATGAAGAGTTTGATAGCGTGTCCGACGCCTAGAGGAGTCCCAGTCAGTCCTGCGCGATCCCGGATATTGGTCACTTATGTTGTTTACGCTTCCGCCACCCGCAATAAGTCTCCTCGAGCCTCACTCCGACGCTCGATGAGTTGTAGTCTTCTGGAATCATATCACTCGCTTCGCGATGATATTTGCACCACCGTTATTATCGTGAGATAGTAGTTGCCATCCTATCCGCCGCTTTTTTTTGCGGCGTGCATGTAATAAACTGTTGAGCAGCCTCTGCTCAACCTTGTATTATATTTAGTACTCCTGGTATTTTCTTCTGTGACCAAGATATTGTCTACCAGAGAGAAGGAATTCTTCTTCGCTGGTCCGTAAAAGGGATTGGTCTCTCAATAATTATTTTATTGAAAAACCGGTCGTGACAAGCTTGGTATCAGAGCCAAGCTGATTGTAGGTAGCCACTAGGTGCGATCGCTAATCGGTTATTAGCATCTTTTGTGCTTTTTCAGCATTTTGCAATTGTAGCTATTTTCTGTTGGTCATCATAAAATTTATGACATGACTACTCAGAAATTTTCCCTACTTTTGTAGATGGCTGGCAGCAACTGTGAGAATCGAGTGTTCACCAACGTGCCCGAGGGGTTTGTCAAGCTCCTCGTCTCCATCACCAAGCTCGTGATCGGGCCAGCAGCTCGCCCGGAGTTCACACTCTATCAGCACAAGCTCAGTGACAACGTGTCTATGCACCAGGCTGTGGTGCAGTTCAAGGGAGGACGTTCAGCTGCACGCCACTTTTGTTTTGTGGGAAGGGCCATGCCTACGGAGAGGCATGCCATGCAGATGGCTGCCCGTGAGGCGATATCTCGCCTTCGGGACATCCTTCCTACGATGAAGACTCGTCGCTACCGCTACCTCCCATGCCATGTGCCTTACACCAGCCACTATGCGTTCGCCTGCCATCGGGGAGAACGAGATGAAGCTATCGAGATGGTTGTGGAGTATCTCAAGGCGCTGGAAGAGTCTTTTGACAACCTCGTAGATGATCTTGTGGCTGCCCGCGTGGACCTAGTCCGGGGCGGTCCTGCCACCAGAAAGGAGCTTCTCCACACAGCGCCGCCTCTGACATTCGTCTCGTCTTCAGCCTCGTATGCACCGGCCGTTTTGGCCACTGCTCGCCGTCTGCCTACCACTGAGCAGTTCGACCGAGTCATCGCTCCTACTCCAGTCAGAGCCGCACCGCCCACCGCACGCGCTCTACCACCAGTCGCCCCCGCACCATCACCGCCGCGCAGCGTCGCACGCCAGGAGCCAGCTAGAGAGGAGGAGGTTGATTCTCCTGGACCGCTGAGCCTTGCCATCGGCAAGGGGAAGGAGATCTTCACCATCTCCGACTGAGAGCACCGAGTAGCCGCGTGTTATGCCTGCTTGTATGATGTGTTGTTTTTATCTGTACGCTAGTTTGTATTGGTGTGTTTGCTGCCTTCCGGAGTAGTACGCTAGTTTTTAATAACATGTCAGGATTGTGAACGCACAACCTGAGTGTTGTATCTTGTTGTTTGCTTTCGCATGTAAGATTTGTGTTAAGCACTTCTTCTCCGCGAAAAAAATCATTTGTGTTTCTTTGAAAACCTAGAAGCCTTTTTGACTATTATCTTTGCAAGGGTTTTCCTGCGCTACACAGTTTTTCTCATGGGTTTTGCAAATGATACCCCAGACTGGAAAAATGTCTCGCCCTTGGACTCGCTCTATGCCCAATCAGCCAGAAGAGGTTTACGGAACACAGACCAGCAACAATTTCACTCAGGGTCAGTCCAGCCAACAGGACAGCGAAGCGGCACTATCTCATGTATGCCGTCTCTTCGAGCAAAGCCAGCAACAGCACCAGGAGATGATGAACCATGTCATCAATATGGGAAACCACCGTGAACCCTATCAACCACATTCCAAGTTATCTGAGTTACAGAAGACTCGCCCCTCAACTTTTGCTCACACCAACAGGCCACTGGAAGCCGATGATTGGCTTCGCGAGATTGAAAGGAAACTGATTATCGCTCAGTGCTCAGATCATGAGAAGGTGCTTTATGCACCACACTACCATACTGGAGCAGCCGCAGCATGGTGGGAAAACTTCCTACACATGCACCCCAGGGAACACAACATCACCTGGGAAGAATTCAAGGAAGGCTTCCATGGGGCACACATTCCCAGGAGCATCCTAAAGATCAAGAAGAGAGAGTTTGATGACCTAAAGCAAAGAGGCATGTCCGTCACAGAATACAACGGCCAGTTTACCCAACTGTCTCGTTATGCCTACGACGAGCACATGACTGAAAACAAGAAGATGGAAAAATTCCTAGATGGCCTGGCACCAGCATTAAGATGCCAACTGATTGTACACACCTTTCCGGATTTTACGACGCTGGTGGACAAGGCCATCACCCTGGAGAATGAGCGCCGTAGTCTGGAAGATATCCGCAAGCGGAAGAGGGACAAGACGACTCTTGCCCGCAGCAACCGAGGCAAGACTGAGGTCCCAAGGACAGACACGAGGAGATCCACGACTACTGAGCCAAGACCCGTCGGACAATTTCATGCCAGAGACAAGGAGTTCACATACCGTCCAGGGGTCACCTGCTATGCTTGTGGTCAACAAGGGCATTATGCTAAACAGTGCCCGAAGCCAAGAGACACGGCACCCAAGCCGAACAATGGTGGGAACAATCCAGCCCCCAAGCGCAACAACTTCAACCCCAGCAGCAACCACAGGAAGGGTCACCTGAACCACGTGACCAGGGAAGAAGCGCAGAATGCCCCAGACATCGTGCTCGGTACGTTCCCTGTCAACACAGTACCTGCCACGGTTTTGTTTGATTCTGGAGCTTCCCATTCGTTTGTTTCGAAGAGTTTTGTTTCACAACACGGTTTTCCGATACTTCCCTTGGAAAAATCTATGATCATCAAGTCCCCCGGAAATAAGCAAATTGCTCAGGGTTACTGCCAAGGAGTGGTCATTGAGTTCGAAGGACTACCATTCCACGCGAATCTCATCATGCTGGAAAGTAAAGGACTGGATGTCATTTTAGGAATGGACTGGTTAACCACCAACAAAGGATTCATCAACTGTTTCAATCGGACAGTGATTCTCACTCACCATCACGGCAAGACTATAAGAGTTTCCGCTCAAGAAAGGCCACGAACACAGAAACCAAAACTGAACAAGATGGACATTGCTGAATTAAGAAAAGTGCCAGTGGTATGCGAGTTCCCTGATGTGTTCCCGGAAGAACTACCAGGCATGCCACCAGACCGAGAGATCGAATTCAGCATCGAACTAGCACCTGGCACCGCTCCCATTTATAAGAAGCCGTATAGAATGGCACCCCCAGAATTGGTGGAGTTGAAGAAGCAGATAAAAGAATTGTTGGACAAAGGATTTATTCGAGCCAGCTCCTCACCATGGGGTTCGCCTGTGTTGTTCGCCAAAAAGAAGGATGGGACACTAAGGCTGTGCATAGACTATCGAGCCCTCAATATGGTCACCATCAAAAACAAATATCCGATGCCACGAATAAATGATTTGTTTGACCAGCTCGCACAAGCCAAGGTATTCTCGAAAATTGATTTGAGATCGGGATATCACCAATTGAAGGTACGGACGGAAGATATTCCCAAGACAGCTTTCACTTCCAGATATGGGTTGTACGAGTTTACAGTGATGCCCTTTGGACTAACGAACGCCCCCGCATATTTCGTCCACCTCATGAACAAAGTGTTCATGAAATTCATGGACAAATTTGTGGTGGTATTCATTGACGACATTCTGGTTTACTCAAGGACACCAGAAGAACATGCTGAGCACCTCAGAATTGTTTGGGGAGAATTGAGGAAACATCAGTTGTACGCCAAATTTAGCAAATGCGAATTTCGGCTAAGACAAGTTGGTTTCTTGGGCCATATATTGAACCAAGAAGGCGTGGCCGTAGACCCAGAAAAAGTCAAGGCCATACTGGACTGGAAGCCACCCACGAATGTTACAGATGTGCGGAGTTTCCTAGGAATGGCCGGATATTACAGGAGATTTATTGAAGGATTCTCCACTGTGGCAAAACCTATAACACAGTTACTCAAGAAGGACAATAAATTTGTATGGACGGAAGCATGCGAGCAGAGCTTCCAAGAACTCAAGAAAAAGCTGACAACCGCACCAGTCTTAACTGTGCCAGACATACACAAGAGCTTTGAGGTGTATTGTGACGCGTCCCGAAAAGGTCTCGGATGTGTGCTAATGCAGGATGGCAAAGTTGTCGCATATGCCTCCAGGCAACTGCGAAAACATGAGGAAAATTACCCAACACATGACCTGGAGCTAGCAGCAGTTATACATGCACTCAAGGAGTGGAGGCACTTTCTGTTGGGAAATCGCTGTGAAATATATACAGACCATAAGAGCCTCAAATATATTTTCACACAGCCAGAGCTGAATTTACGCCAACGACGCTGGTTGGAACTGGTCAAGGACTATGACGTCGGTATTCACTACCACCCAGGGAAAGCAAATGTACTGGCCGATGCCCTTAGTCGAAACCCCAGCCCGGACAGTGACGGTCAGCAAAATTTGAGGCCTGAGTTTCAGCAAGAGTTCACTCGGCTCAACATGATGTTAGACTCTGAGGGCACCATATCGAACCTAGATATACAGCCCACCCTAGTGGAACAAATCAAGAAGGCTCAACAGGGACATCCCAGTATCGAAGGCATAAAGAAGAAAATGGACCGTAGTAAGACTTCAGAATTCGTCACGGACAGTGAAGGAACATTATGGTACCAAGACAGACTTTGCGTACCTAACATTGAGGGACTCAAGCAACAGATCTTGACGGAGAGCCACACCGCTCCATACTCGATCCATCCTGGAGGAACCAAAATGTACAAGGACATTCAGGAAAGATTTTGGTGGCACGGTATGAAAAGAGATATAGCCACATTCATTGCTTGTTGCGATTCATGTCAGCGCATCAAGGCCGAGCACCAAAAGCCAGCAGGGCTACTCCAGCCTAACAGGATACCGGAGTGGAAATGGGATGAAATCGGGATGGACTTCATTGTCGGATTACCCCAATCACAGCGTGGAAATGACGCCATCTGGGTCATCACAGACCGACTAACCAAGGTTGCTCACTTCATTCCCGTGAAGACTACCTACTCCACCCAAAGACTGGCAAGACTCTATCTCTCCCGTATAGTTTGCTTGCACGGAGTCCCAAAGACTATAATATCAGACCGAGGCACCCAATTCGTCTCCAAATTTTGGGATCACCTACAACAAGCTCTGGGCACGCAACTAGCTTTCAGCACAGCATACCACCCTCAGACTGATGGACAGACGGAACATGTGAACCAGATCCTAGAGGATATGCTAAGAGCCTGCGTACTCACCTATGGATCTAGTTGGGAAGAGAGTTTGCCGTATGCCGAATTTGCTTACAACAACAGTTACCAAGCCAGCTTGAAAATGGCACCCTTTGAAGCGTTATACGGGCGAAGGTGTCGTACCCCTTTGAATTGGTCAGAAACCGGTGACAGCCGTATCTTCGGCCCAGACATGCTCAAAGAGGCCGAGGAGAAAGTTAAGAAAATCAGGGACAGACTCAAGACAGCACAGAGCCGCCAAAAGAGCTACTATGATCAGAAGCACCGTGAGGTCAGCTTTGAACCCGGTGATTCCGTATACCTCCGAGTATCTCCTATGAGGGGTCTGCAACGGTTCAAAATTAAGGGGAAGCTAGCTCCAAGGTTTATTGGACCATTTTGTGTGAAGACACGAAGAGGCACGGTGGCCTACCAACTAGACCTCCCCAAGGAACTGTCAGACGTCCATGACGTGTTCCACGTCTCACAGTTAAGAAAATGTGTGAGCAATCCAGAAAAACATGTACCTCTTGAAGACATTGATATGCAACCAGATCTCACCTACAGAGAAAGGCCAGTAAAGATTTTAGAAGTGTCTGAACGGAGGACCCCTCAGAAAATGACAAGATTTTTCAGGGTTCAGTGGAGCAACCACACTGAGGATGAAGCCACATGAGAGAGGGAAGATTTCCTCCGAGCAGAGTATCCATATCCATTTGAGGATCAGCCGAAATCTCGAGGACGAGATTTTTCCTAAGGGGGTAGGTGTTGTGACACCCAAGTTTTTATTTGGATTTTTCAAAAAAAAAAGATTTCTATTTTGACTTGAGGGGAGTGATTTAAATTTTTCTTTAAGAGAACTCTCCCTCTCATATATTTTTCCTTATGGCAAAGGTTTTGCTTGGATTCACCCAAGATCTGCCTTTGGTCTTGGAAGTCCTTACTTTTCATTTGGACTCAAGGCAAAATGTTTTTCATTTGGGAAAATAACTTTTGAAAATCTTTTTGAATTTTGCACTATGGCTTTTGGAAAGTCCTTTGCCACTTTCAACTATTCCTTCATACCATGACTTTTGTGCAAATCCTCTCCCCAATTCCTTCCCTCACCTTTGGATCATGTTTTACACCTAATCCAGCAAGTTGAACCTCCCCATGTGATTATTCCCATTCAAATTCCATTCAAACAAATTTCTGCCCTCTATTCTACCACTTGGAGATTTACAAAGGAACTCCATTTTCTATTTGGACTTTTACCACCAAACTTCTTTCCCCTCCTAGTCCTTTGAACCCTCAACTTGGAACCATGAAGATCCACTAGTCTTCAGTTCAAAAATTTCAAACTACATCTACTGCAAGTTTGGACCAGATTTGGCAAATTTGGTGAAATTCATTCAAAACCTTCTCCAAAAATTCCAAGTAAATTCAGGCAGCCCCTGGGTGATTTGAGTGATCATCTCACCAAGTTACAGCTCCAGAAAAATTTATCTCATAGCCAAAACCTTCTATCGAACACCTGCAGTGCACTGTCTTTGTCAAGGTTCAGAAGATTCAGAGATTCAGTTCAGAGCTCACTGTCGTTTTCTTCAGAGATGGACATCGATCTCGCCAGTGCCACCGCGTCGCCTTGCTCCTCGTCCTCGCCCCCTTGTTCCTGCACCGCACGAGTGCCTGGCATCTTGCGGGCGTCGGCGACGAGCAGCAGAAGGTGCGCCACCCCGTGACCAATGCCGGCGGCGGCTTTGCGGGCGCCAGCGGGAGACACGGCGCCGACGACGCCACCCAGCGCCGCCCAAACCACCGGAGCTCGCCGCGTGGCCTTCCACTCCCCCAAACGCACTGCCGCTCTCGTCGTGAACCGCAGGGCGCGAAGCGCGCTCTCTGCCGCCGTTGAGGCCGTGCGGTCACCTCACCGTGGACCGACGCCATTACGCCAAGACCGACCCCGTTTAGTTGCAAAGGAGTCCAGTAACATCCACTGATGCTGCCCGACCGCTCAAACCCCCTGCCAACCCACTGCTCTGCCGTAATCGCTCGCCGGAGATTCACCGTTCACGGCCATCCCGTCGTTCTGCCTATAAATAGGGGCCCCGAGCTTCAACTCGAGCACCCACCAGCCCTGCACTCCCCCTAGAGCACGCCTAGCCACTGGAAGAGCCCCGAGGAGGTCTCCTTCCTCTACTCCGGCCACCGCGACCCGCCGTGGGATCCAGCCCGATTCGCCCCCGTGTGTGCTCCTCCGCCTCCATTCTCTTGCCAGTAGCTTCACCATGCATCCCTCTTTCTGACCCGCACTTCAATTTGAAGCTTGCAGCCCTCCACCGGAGTTCCCCATCCTCACCCGAGCCGCCGTCCGCCGGAGAAAGTGTCGCCGTCGACATAGTGCTCCCCGTTGGACGAGTCCACCACCCACCGACGCGGAAGAGGACGCTGAAGCTCTTGGTACCCTCCGTTTCTCCTAACTCGCCGTGGTTCGACGCCGGCGTCCACCGCAGTCTTCGGGCGCCGGCGAGCTTTTCAAACCTGACATGTGGACCCCGCATGTTAGCCTCTGTCCTTTTATTCGCGAACCGTTTTCTGTTGGCGCCTTCGGGAAGAATACGTTTTCCCCTTTGCGCTTGCGCATTCCCAGCCTAAGCGTTTTCTGTTTTCTCAGTTAAAACCCTGGAACTTTTCTGTTTCATTACAGATAAGTCCCTGGACAGAAACCTTTATAACTTTTTAATAAAAAGGTATTTTTGAGTGATTTTTTTCTGAAAATCTTCAAATTTTGTCTAGTTTTTTATGGGATTTATTTGAAAAATAATTGGAAAAGTTTCTGTGTATGTGTTGGTTTTCACGTTAGTGCCCATTTCGTGATTTGCCGTAGGTTCCGGGAGGGGTGACGGAGCCGCGAACTTCGCCGAGCTAGACTCCGACTTCTCCGAACCAGGCAAGCATGTTTGAAAATTTGATATGGCAGATGTTTTGCATGTTCATGTGAAAGTTTGTGCGTGGCATGTGAGTGTCGATGAAAACCTCGTTGCTTGTACGGCAACGACCCGGTTGTCCCAAAGTTGCGATGACCTCTGTTGAGAGGTGGCCTAATCATGTGGTGACATGAAGGGCAGCAAGGTGGTACTGTTGTAGCATGCCAGCCTTGCGTCATCCGACTCTCTGCGACGTTAACGTGGTTGGAGCTGCGTTGTCGTTCTTTTCCCGCATGTTCCGAAGTTGCGATGATCTCTGATGAGAGATGGCCTAATCATGTGGTGACATGAAAGGCAGCAGGGTGGTACTATTGTAGCATGCCAGCCTTGTGTCATCCGACTTTTCCGATGTTAACATGGTTGGAGCCGTGTTACCATCCCTTCCCCTTTCCGTGCTACCACATGTCTCATTGCCAGGATGCGGTTTAGTAAGTTGGTAACCTCTTTCCGTGTACACACCAAACAAAGAGGCCGGGATGATGGTACCTTGGCCCAGGATTAAAGCCAGTCATTTGGTCAGGGGGCATGGGTGTTTCCGGTTGGGACCGAGAGGGGGGGGCACCCCCTTAGAGCGCGCATATATAAATTTGATCCCATGCTACGCGAGGTTGTAGCCTCCCCGTCTCAAGGTTTTTCTTGAACGTCGCCGAGGGTGATCCCTGGCTTCGGATGGTTGAATTGGGTGTGTACTGGTTAGACGTGTTTCCTCCAAAACACCGCAGACGGAACTAGTCCCCGTGACTACTGGAATCCGTTGGCTGTGGTTAAGTACAAACTCTGCAGAGTCAATTCTTTCCAAATCATCGTATCCATGATCAGTAGTGTAAACATTATATCCATATCTATCCGTGTGAAAAACTTGCCCCCGGTGAACAGGCTCAAGTGGTAAAATTTCAGATTTTATTGTTATTCCAGTGGATGGACTAACTTTATTTTGTGTTTCATGCTTGTGATAATTTATGTCTCCGAACTGTTGTAATAATAAGATGTGATATCCGCCCTTTATGTGATGTCGCTCAGACGTCCGACTGCGGCATGCACTGTCTTTACTTTCTGTTATAAGCCCTTTATGTGGTGTCGCCCCGACGCCCGACTGTGGCATTATTATTCTGCATTTACCTCTCGAGGAGTCTTTCAGACACTCGTTTGGCACCCGCATTGTTATTCCGTATTTTCCGCTCGAGGAGTCTTTCAGACACTCGTTTGGCACCCGCGTTATTATTCCGCATTTTCCGCTCGAGGAGTCTTTCAGACACTCGTTTGGCACCCGCATTGTTATTCCGCATTTTCCGCTCGAGGAGTCTTTCAGACACTCGTTTGGCACCAGTATTACTATTCTGCAGTTTCCGCTCGAGGCGTCATTCAGACCCTCGCTTGGTACCCAGTATTTATTTATGTCTTATCGAACTGGTTAACTTATTCATGTGCTTCATGTTTACATTTGTTATATCTTATGTCCGAACTGTCTTGCGAGTACTTTCATAGTACTCACCTGGCTTGTTGTTTTGGCTAGATGTTGACGAAGGTGATCTCTTGGATGAAGAGTTTGATAGCGTGTCCGACGCCTAGAGGAGTCCCAGTCAGTCCTGCGCGATCCCGGATATTGGTCACTTATGTTGTTTACGCTTCCGCCACCCGCAATAAGTCTCCTCGAGCCTCACTCCAACGCTCGATGAGTTGTAGTCTTCTGGAATCATATCACTCGCTTCGCGATGATATTTCCACCACCGTTATTATCGTGAGATAGTAGTTGCCATCCTATCCGCCGCTTTTTTTTGCGGCGTGCATGTAATAAACTGTTGAGCATCCGCTGCTCAACCTTGTATTATATTTAGTATTCCTGGTATTTTCTTCTGTGACCAAGATATTTTCTACCAGTGAGAAGGAATTCTTCTTCGCTGGTCCGTAAAAGGGATTGGTCTCTCAATAATTATTTTATTGAAAAACCGGTCGTGACATTTAGTGTCAGATTTTAACCATATGTTTAACTAACAAGTACGCACTTGAAGCCTAAGTGATATATATATATATATACTGCACAACATCTCCATCATCATTATCAGTACATCCTGCGCAGGTGAGTTAGGATGCACTTGATCCCAGAAAGGTATCTATCCTTCAAACTAGAGGAGTGCTTCAAACTAACAACAGTCCAACAGAAGAGGGTCGTGCTACAGCAGCAGAATACATGGCTCAGTCTACATATCAGTACGAATCAAGTTGTGCATATTTGCTGTTGGCATGAACCACATAGCCGCATGTCGGGTTTGCAAAAGCCATCCATCGCATGGAAGCTTGATGCCTTTCACACACTGAAGATTATCTCGCAACAAACTGTGTCGATGAATCTCTGGATATGGTGATTCATGAAACCCATGGTATGATGTGTAAACACAGTCCCCCCTGGCGAATGGAAGTTGCATAGCACGGTAATCATCGCCGGTGATATGATCGATGATTGGTTGGATGATCGGATAATTGAGCCCGAGGAACATGGAGTGGTTGCCGAGGCTGTAAACCCGCCTCCAGTTGAATATGCCTGGACCAACGGAGCTGGGATCTTTCTCAAACACGAAGCAGTCATAGCCATCAATGTCACGAACACCCCAGGCATTGTACTGCATGTGGTTTGATGAAATGGTTTGGTTAATTTGGTACGTGCAAATGAGCATCAAATGACCACCGTCAGCTGAACGAGTGATAAACCACCACCCATCGGCTGGTATGATTCCAGGTCCTGGAATCATGAAGACCAGCGCATTTGCGTCTGCTGCAACAATTCAAATTGGAGACCAAAAGGACAAAAATAAACAATCATGTTCAGAGTATGTGTGGAAATTAGATTATTATAACAGTGACAACATATCATAGACAGAGAATTGCAATGTCGTGGTCATAATCATACCCCAAGTTAAAAAAATAAGCCAATGGCTTTCATATTCTAGCAATATATCATGGTTCAAACATCATGTAACAATGAGAGGAAAACAGACATGACAGGGCCTACTCATATTCTACCATAGCACTTACTACAGTTATCATATCAACTCTAAGCAATAACATGCGTTGTTATAAAAATCCTAGAAATGAGAGTAACATATAGCAATCATGAGGTTATACTCATAATATCTATTCTAACAATCATTAGATACCAATTGTTCTCATATCAACTCTAACAATAACATGTGTGCTCATAAAAATCTAGGAAATGAGAGGAACACATAGCAATGATGTGGTTATAGACATACTATATATTCTAAATTTGTAACAATGAACAGGCAGTCGTATTCTAAGGTAAAATGAGATGAGATAGAAAAATTACATGCCGATAGATTCCACCAGTATAGGCAGCCAATCTGTGCGTCGACCGCATAAAAGATGCCATCGTGCACTATAGCATCAGACAGAAGTGTTGGGTGAAGAGTATCAACAATGAGCCATAACCATGTATGGCGACCGGATTCCAGATAGACTAATCCCATGTTGAACACGGCAATGAGCTTGTAATCCATGTAGTCTTCTGATGGTGTGGGCACTTCGCAGATTACAACCTTCAGCAAACAGAGGTCGAGCCAAAAGCTCGACGCGTCTCGTGCGTAGTAGGCAGGAGTGTCCGGCGGGCCACGAGGCTCGATGGCGGCGGTATCCAAAGATGGAAGGGTGATCTCTCACTGGGTGTAGATATCCACGAGACGCCACGGACTACCGGATTGGTGGATGAGTACGATCCAGTTGGCCTTCATGCCCGCCTAATAGTGGCCACGCATGAAGGGCAGGTGGACGGGTAGTGGTAGCATGTCGAGGGGCACCACGGCAACCTCCGTAGGATTGTCAAGTCGGTGTCTGGGCCACCTACGAGGATCGAGCATCAGCAAGCAGGGTGTCTTGAAAAGAGCCGGCGGGTTGCAAACGAGTAGACGGTACAAAGACACCGAGCATGCGGCCAGACGGACGGTGCTGAGTAGGTCCATATGATTATAGATGTGCTCCAAGAGAACATTGGGGAGGGAATTCCAATCGCGGCTCTACGTGTCAGTCGGTTCTGCCATTGGGGTTTTCGGTGCCTGCGAGCCAGCGGGAAAGTGGATTCGGGCGGGCGAGCAAAGAAGCTTCTCCTCGTATGGCCGAGCAGTGAGCAAGGGGATATGGTACGTGCGAGCTACCAAGGAAGATAGCGCGGGAGGGCGAGCAGTGAGCGGGGGGAAATGGTGTGCTGTCGACGATGGGGAAGAGAGGAGGGAGAAGAGTGGAAGACGGGGAAGAAAGTGCATTAAATCTCAATTCTACTACTACTACTCGGATATACCGTCCTTCGGATTGTAAATAGTTACATCGATGACATGTGGGCCTACCACAAGAGGGCCCATATGTCAGTTAATGGAGGACAGAAGCGTGCTCTACTGGCAAACATGATGGCAGTACAGGGTAATGCTGATATAGTAACACCAACACGCTGGTTCAGCTTATTAATTAAGTGTCCCATCTGCTGCAGCGTGTATTGTCACTTCACTGCGAAGACTAGTTGAATAGTTCTCTTTGACCGAGATGGGGAATAATGGATTGCGAATACTTCCTTTCTACATTATCCCTATGCATCTACGCTCACTTCACTCATTTTGCTCCGTACGTAGTCACTTGTTGAAATCGCTAGAAAGACAAATACTCCGTATTTGGGAACAGAGGGAGGATTTTACTCCGTATTTGGGAACACAGGGAGGATTTTACTCCGTATTTGGGAACAGAGGGAGTATCGCCATATGGAGGGAATAGAGGAAGCTTGAAATATGAACATGTCAATGGGAGGGAGTAAGCCCCATGCATGCATGCATGCATGCAACACTCACACGTACACATGGACGCACGCAACACTCACGCACCCATGCGGCACACAGCACACGACGCAACACACACGCTCACGCTCAAGTGCTCAACCTACTCCCTACGTCCATGAAAGACTGTACATTTAGAGATTTACACATTGACCAGGGCATAATTAACGCCCAAAAGTTATGTGTGCATGCGACCATTGAGAGAAGAAGATTAAATGAAGATCGTTGCATGCTGTAATTAAGGATAGACATGTAGCCTATACCTAGAGCACAAGTTGGTGCATTAGTCAATCAATATCGATTTAGATTAAAGGCTAAATGCATTGGAAGTGTAGATGTACTACACTCTTTGGTTTTAGCTGATTTCTTTGCTCTGCCAACTGACAGGTGGGACCCAGAAACTAGGTGACAATTTAACCAGCCAACAAAGTGCCACGTCAACTATGTGGCCGGTCAGTAGGGTGCAATACGGTGCTCTACGATGAGCTAGTGATCGTATAATCACCACAAAACTATATATAGTGACCGTAAAGAGCGTATTGTTACATACGTTGACCGGCAGTGTATTTTTCTCGTTTCAAATTAAGCCATATTAACCAGAAAGGACGCAGTATGGACTAGTACTAGTACTGCTTTGAGTGTCGTGTCAGCTCGCCGAACGAGGAGAAGCTTGCTTACTACGCCTCTCCCTCGCCCACGCGTGCGGTGGTTCGCCGGACGAGGAGAGGGTTTCGAATACAGTGCGCCCTCTCCCTCTCCCTCGCCCTCACCCTCGCGGTGGACGTGCAGCAATTCAATCGGTGTCAGATTGCTAGAAGCATAATGTGTACTGTAGTATCATCATTGTTGGACCTTCCGAAGAGACGAAGAGCCAAGTGCAAGGTTCACACGAGTACGAACTGTTGAACCTCCCGAAGAGGCAAAGAGCCAAGCGCAAGGTTTTATAGGAGTTGTCGTCCTAGTAGGAGTGTACTACAACTATGGCGAACGATGCTACTGTATGATGCCGCCACATCACGTATATCCAAAGCTGTGCCACCTTTTTTTTCTCAAAGAGCGTGTTGGAGCCCGTGCAATAACCACACAAGTTGCACGTACACATAACACATTTACTAGTAATAAATTCTAAAGGACAAATGCCAGTATGCCACACAAGTTCATCTCCAATTCATGTGATAAATTTGTGCACGACTAGTCTACGTATATTCACAGCGCTACCGTTCACAATTTACCGTACTCCACTTACACGTTATAGATGGGCTACATGTCCTCCTCCAGGTTCCAGTCCCAGGTGTTCTTCATGGATGGCACGATCCATAGCGGTGGGCAACAAGAATCATTGTCGCAGCTTTCTAGTCCGGTTCCACACGATAGAGACTCAACCAAGCTGAAGCGGCATAAATCAGGGATAGCGTGTCCCAGCATGTCGTTCATCCGGCGGTGCGCACGGAAGACACAACCATGCTTCATAAACGGCAGGCCTTCCGTGTCGTGCACGGAAGGTGGCATCCGCTTCACAATGGGGTAGCTGTCCCCAATGAAAAGCGAGTACTCTCCTAGAGTGTTCCTCGGCACCCACGTAGCATCACGGGGGTCGAACTCGGCGCCGTTCATCTGGTACACGCGGCATCTCATATCTGGACACATGGTGACATACATAGTCAAGGTCCATGCATAATAATGTTTTGCTCAAATATGGCGGTCAGTAATACTGTGCAGCAAATAGTACTACTCCGGTATAGAGGAAGTAAAATAACCGGCTTATTATATATAGCCACTGTTGGCTACATGGATGAGATAGTAAGACATGGAAAAACAAAAATGGTGGCAGCTAGTGGGTTCAAGTCTTCAAGGGCCTAGCTAGCTATACGCGTCCTCCAAGGTAAAAAGTACTCCTACTAGTACGTAAGTAGAGTACTAGTACCACAATGAAAGAGAAGGCGAGAGGGTTAAAAAATAGAATACCTCGGTAGATGGTGACGGTCCGATCGTGGTAGATTGTGTGACCATGTTGCACATCAGTGGTACCATGGGTAACGACTGCTAAGATAGTTGATCCCAATATGCCAAAGTCAGCTACAAGGTTCTAGGTTAGACCGAATCGCGGATGCAAATGCACATCCAGGATCGGCGATCTTATTTTGATCGCAGGATGACTGGTCCCTCCAAAATAATGGAGTACCATTAGGGATGCAAATGATGGTTTGTGCATTCCGTTTGTAATCTCCCGTACCGTAGGATGGCAACCAGATGAAACAAGTCCCCTGGCTTGTCACCGCGAAGATGCGGCCTAGATGGCGCACGGCGTCTTCGAACGTGTAGGGGTACAAATCTGCCGCCGCCAACATGCGCCAGCCTCTGCCGTTACTGCCTCTTGCATTGATGGCAATCCTTATGTCGAACACCGCGATGAGATAGTAATCGTCGTAGCCGCGTCGCTTTGTCGGCGGATCCGTAATTGCTATCTTCTTCAATCTCATGTAGGCATCATCATACGTATTCAAGCCCAGACAGTCCGGAAGGCCGATCCCAATGGTGGAGAAGGGGTCTACCGGAACGGCCGCACTGCTGTGGATGTTGTGCAAAATGATGGTGGTATCCGGCCGGAGGTATGCAAGCCAATCTTCGTTGGCACCGACCCAGACCTATATATAAGACGGTGGGCAGCGGAGAAATTACGGGATAGAACTGGAATAACTAAGTACTACCTGATCAAACTCCATTGCTGACCTGCTCATCGGACAAAATCCGACTACCTCTCAACGTCGGCAACTCTAGCGGAGTCAACGTGCAACCATGGCCAGGGAGCGGTGGACTGTTCGAAGGATTGTCCCATAGAAGAACCTTCTCCTCGAGGACGCATGGAAGACCAACAAGCATGGCCTTTTCCCAAGCCATTTTAAGCACCGTCTTGAAATAGTTGGTGCAGGAAGCACCGAGTCTTGGGCGGTGAGGACGTCGGAGCGGCGTGCGATTTCTCCCAGAGGATCGTCGTCCAAGGTCTCCCAGCCCCGACGAGGAGGAGAACCGCCTGGCGAATCCATGGGAGCAGCAACGAATTGCCTTCTCTTCGGGGGGAGGGGAACTGGCGAGGAGGAGATAAGAGCGTAGTAACCGCAGGGCCTCGTCCCTTCCAACTGTAGATCGTTCCTTCCAACTGTAGCGAAGGGGTGAGGCTATTATTTACTACTAGTACTAGCATTATGGGACGTTATGGGATTGCATTATACTGTAAATAATAGCACTAGTAAGTAATTTTTGGCACTAGCTAGTAGTTTTTGGCGTGGATTAAGAAATTTTGGGTATGTTTTTGCTATTTTTTGTACACGCCAACTAGTGTCAAAAAACGTCTTACATTATGTGACGGAGGAGTACATACTCGTACTGTAGCAGTACTAGTACTACTTTCTCAACTAGTAGTGCGAGGGTACTACTAGTGCGATGTACTGTACTTCTAGTATAGTGCACCAGTTTTGAACTCTTGAATCTCAGGGCCAAGGAGCTACAGTTGGAAGTGGAGGGTACTACTGTTCTCTAGAACCATCGTTGTACTATCAATGCAGGGAAAGTACACCTGCGTAGTGGCCTAGTGGGTACTCTCGGTGCTCTATTCAGCCGCTCCTCTCACGCACACACTATCAGCTTGTTTATCAGCGACGGTTACTGTGGGGGCAGAACATTTGAGTTATTTGATAAAGCCAGACTAGGCTTTTCGCTTCCATTTGTGGAGGTGTCATGGATCTCATCGAACTTTGTTTGTAGTTCCTTCTTTATGAATGAGATGAAGCAAAGCTTTTGCCTCCGTTTCAAAAAAAACACGTCAAGAGGAATTTCTTTTATAGTAGAGCCGATAATGGAGTGAAGTCCATGCGTGCAACGCCACAAGCTACAGAGTAGTAGTAGAGCACTTTACGTACAGAGTCATATTGCACAGTTCCCAATGACCCGCCAGGCTTTTCCGGCTCCTCGGGCTTAATTGGGAGGCGCTAGTTTAAATATGCTACTAGCTGATGAGGAAGCTGCAAGCGAGGTACGGCTAGGGCGAGCACGCGAGCCACGAAATGCTGGGAAGGAAAACTCGTTCACGTGGCTAGGCTATCCAGTGCACCTAGCTTGTGGTGCCGCACGTCCGCTTGACTTCAAAACTCAAACTACCCGTGTAAAATATTGGCTCGCAGCGAAGTTACTATTTAAAAAAAAGGCTGCCGTGCGTTCGGCCGGGATTGAACCCACAAAATGAGGTATACACTCCCGCGACCACTAGTAGTACTCGTTGGAGTACAACGCAACCTAGAATCGCCTTTTGTCGCTAGTAGTACATTGTTCCTTACAAGAAACCCCTAATAATGCAAGAAACCACTAATAATGCCAAGAAACTACTACCACTTGCATACGTGGCAGACTTAAGATAAGACTACCTTATCAACCATTGTACATGCTCTTACCATCCAGCCCTACCAAGAAACGACTACTCTACAAAGTGCCGTTATAGGCACGTTTCAACCCATGGCCCTGTTTGGATACATATGTTGTCAATCTAACCCTGCCATCCAAACACCACTTTGGTTAGAGTTAGTTCAGGGTTAGAATCTAACCTCTGACTTAGAGTATCCAAACAGGGCCCGTGTCGCCCATTAAGTCAACGCACTACAAAAAAAAGACACATCTGTGACATTTTGGGCCGAACGGAAATCTTTTCTGTCATACTTATGACACTTCTATGACAATAATTGTAACAAAACACGGTATCATCATAGATGTGGTGGGGTCCTACTTATATGACAAAAAATCATGACAGAAAATGGGCTTTTCGTCCTGGGCGGGCCGGAGACGCAGCTGCATGACATTCTTTGGGCCGTCCATGACGGAAAAAACCGTGGTAGAAGCGAGGGCGAGGAAAATATCGGGGTGTTCCCGGTTATGGTGGATGGTCGGGACCAAGCGATGCGCGTTTCTCTCATACACGCACGCGCATGGGTGCGTGGCGTTGGGCTCTAACTGAACCCGAGCGATTGCACTGCAGGCTACGCGTTACTGAACCCGAGCGATCGATTGATGGCTGTTAACTGAACCCGATCGAGCGATTCCTTCGCTACTGCTGGTAACTGAAGCCGATCGATGCTGACTCTGGATGAACAGTGAGTGTTGCTGGGGGGTTTGGGTGAACAGTTCCTGGTGGGGGTGGATGAACAGGACCCCGTGGCGTTGCCTCTGGTTGAACAGGACCCCGATCGTTCGAGCCGGTTGGGGCTGGATGAACAGGACCCCGTGGAGGGCAGGATGAACAGGACCACCCCGTGGAGGGCAGGATGAACAGTAGACAGTGGAGCGCAGGATGAACAGTAGCCCGTGGAGGGGTGGTTGAACAGGAGCCCGTGGAGAGGGCTGGTTGAACAGTAGCCGGTGGAGTAGCGCGTGGTGGAGGCTGGATGAACAGGAGCCCGTGGATGAACAGTCGCAAGTGGAGGCTGGGGGAGGTCAACGGTGGATGAACAGTGGCCCATGGAGGCTGGAGGGGGCGATGGTGGAGATGAACAGTATCCCGTGGAGTCCCGTTTTGTGGTACGCTACACCCCTCCCGATGAACAGGACCCCTATTTCGACTGTAGCGCTCCAACACAAGTCCGTTTCCTCCGTTTTGCAGTACGCCACACCCCTCCCGATCAACAGGACCCCCGTTTCGACCGTAGGAGGTCCGTTTCCTCCGTTTTGCGGTACGCCAGACCCCTCCCGATAAACAGGATCCCGTTTCAAACGTGGCCGGTCAAACACAAGGCCGTTTCCTCCGTTTTGCGGTACGCCAGGCCTCGTTTCCATCGGTTGTTTCGTCCAAGCCCTCCCGATGAACACGACGACGCATTCCGTTCCGACCCAGCCGGTTGGCTCCCCATGAACACGACGACGACGATGTTTCTCCGTTCCGAGCCAGCCATGTACATGAGCCCTGGCCGTACGTACGCGCGAGTAGGCGTTCGAGACCCCGCTCGTATGTATGTACGTGGCCGTGTTTACATGCTGTACCCTGGTCGTTGTACGTACGTGTACATGCTACATGCGCGCCTCTACTACGACACGTGCGCGCCTCTACATCGACTAGTACGTACGTACACGTTCGCGACCAGAATGACAACGTTATGTACGCTTCGACCAAGTGGGTCCCGACTGTCACGCACTTCCTTGCCTGCGAAGATGTAGCTGGTGGGTCCCAGCAGTCAGGGGGCGAATCGTTTTTTCCCGGACGCACTTCCTTGCGTGCGAAGATGTAGCTGGTGGGTCCCAGGAGTCAGGGGAAACGTTTTTTTCGTGAAATACGGTGGCCCGTCTGGTGGGTCCCTGCTGTCAGGTAGAGGAAGAATTATTTTGGACGTAATAAGGAGGCACTTCCTTGCTGTGGCCGTGGACCCAGTTGTCAGCCTCTCCACGTACAGTCCATGTCCGATGGAAGCCGTTCCTTGACCACGTTGACCACGCCGCGCCGAGAGCACCAGGGCGGTGGACGACGGCGAGACCTAGGAAGGGGACGACGCGGAGCCGGGGATGACGCGGCAGTGGAAGACCGCGCGGAGAGGAGTACGAGGGTTCACTGGTTCGGTTGCGGTGTGAGGCCACCGTCGCCGCAGAATAACAGGGGGTGTGGGTGAGTAAAGGGATGGCCTAGCCAGCGGTGGGAGTACTAGGGGGCAGTGAGGCCTCCGCCGCATCGCAGCCGGCCACGGGAGGCAGGAGCACGAGGCACGACCGGCGCTGGTTTGGGCGGCTGGAGCAAGAAGACTAGTGGTTGAAGAAGCACTATGGCCGTTGGATGGACATCGTACGGTCACTAGCGCTAGAATCGTGCATATTGACTAAGTTGACAAAGCCCTGCGTACGCGTCAACTTAGTAGGCCCACCAGTCAGCCTGCCACTATACTGGGTCCCAGCTAACAGGGGGAGTATTCATTTTTTTGTGCGTAATAAGGAGGCACTTCCTTGCGTGTGAAGATATAGCTGGTGGGTCCGAGCTGTCAGCGGCGGTAACGTTTTTTCACGAAATACAGAGGCCCTTTCGGTGGGTCCCTGATGTCAGGTGGAGGAATCATTACTTTGCGCGTAATAAGGAGGCATTTCCTTGCGTGCGGCCGTGGACCCAGCTGTCGGCCTCTCCACGTACAGTCCACTTCAGATGCATGTCGGTCGTTGACCACGTTGACCAGGTTGCGCCGAGAGCACTAGGGCGGTGGACGACGGCGAGGCCTAGGAAGGGAACGACACGGAGGTAGGGAAGACTCGGCAGTTGTTTCCCACGCGGAGGGGAGTACAACTGTACGAGGGTTTACTAGTTAGTCTGCCGTCGCCGGAGAATAACAGCAAGTGTGGGTGAGTAGAGGGATGGCTAGGCCAGCGATGGGAGTACGGTGAGGCGGTGAGGCCTGCGCGGCAGCACAGCCGGCCCCGGGGAGGAGGGAGCAGGCAGTCCCGCCGGCGCTTCTTTGAGCGGTTGGAGCAGGAAGAGCAGAGATTGAAGAAGCACGACGGCCGTTGGATGGACATCCAACAGTCACTGCTTATTCGTCAACCTTTTTTTTAGGAAAGCCTCAAATCTGTGGAAAACAGCATACAACCCATCTGCCATTATTTCTAATAATTTACAGCCCATTTGCTAATTCTTAAGGTTTTTTTGGAGCCCATATTCTTTTTGTTAGCATTACAGCCCATATTGTGGCCACGGTTAAAAAATTATACGAAATTTTGCATATTTTGGTGCGGTCCGAACTGTTTTTAATCCTGAAATTTCGAGTCACATTCAAACTGATTTTAAAAATAAATGTATATCAATATAAAATCCAACAAATTGTCCATGCATAAAAATTAATGTAATTTAAAATCTCGAATTAAAAAAAGAAATTTGAAACTAATTGCCGGTTTGATGTGTTCTAAAAATGTACAGCCCATTTCTCATTACTGATAGGCCATTTTCTTGGCCTGCCACTGAAAGCTCTCCTCGTCTTGAAAGATTTGCAGCCCAACAGGCCCGACAAAAAAACTGGGCTGTGGCCATGGACCCAGTTGTCAGCCTCTCCACGTATAGTACTCTTCCGATGGAAGTCGGTCGTTGACCACATTGACCACGCCGCGCCGAGAGCACCAAGGCGGTGGACGACGGCGAGGCCTAGGAATGGAACGATGCGGAGCCGGGGAAGACGCGGCAGTGGATGCCCACGCGGAGAGGAGTACGAGGGTTCACTGGTTCGGCTGCGGTGTGAGGATGCCGTCACCGCAGGGCTAGCGGTCGGAGTAGTAGGGGGCGATGAGGCCTCAACGGCAGCACAGCCGGCCACTGGAGGCAGGAGCAGGCGGTCTCACCGGCGCTGGTTTGGGTGGCTGGTGTAAGAAGAGCAGCGGTTGAAGAAGCAGCAGGACCGTTCGATTCAAATCCAACGGTTACTGCTGCTAGAGTTGTTTGTTGACTAAGTTGACAAGCCCTGGGTACGCGTCAACTTAGTAGGCCCACAGGTCAGCCTCCCAACCCGTGCGCCCCATATGTCAGTGGGAGGAATCATATTTTCGCGTAATAAGGAGGAAGTTGATTGCGTGCGGCCAGGCGAGCAGAGGGAGTAGGGTGGGTCGGGGAAGCCTGCGCGGCATCACAGCGGGCCACAAGAGGAGGGAGCAGGCAGTCCCGCCGGCGCTAGTTTAGGTGGCTGGAGCAGGAAGATCAGAGATTGAAGAAGCACGTCGGTCATTGGTTGGACATCAAACAGTCAGTGCTGCTAGAATCGTGTGTTGACTGACAAAGCCTTGCGTAAACAAGTCAACCTCGAAATCTGTGGCGTGTACAGCCCATTTGCTATTATTTTTATAATTATTACTCATTTTCTAATTCATATGGAATTTATTGCAGCCCGTTTTCCATTTTTAGAATTGCTGCCCATTTTCTGGTCAGTACCAGGGTCAAAAAGTTAACTAAATATGTGGGAAATTTTGAAAATTCGCAATTTTTTGCTGCGGAACAAAATATTCTTAATCCAAAAATTAGTAGCCATAGTAAAACAAATTTAAAAATAAATTAGTACTATGTCATGTTAAATCCAATGAAATACGTATAAGATATCAGTGAAGAACAAAAACAAAAAAAGAAACTAATATCCCATTTGCTATAATTTTTTTCGGAATTTTCAACCCCTTTTGATATTACTTTTAACAGACACTGACCATACTCTTTGGCCAGGCCGGAATGCATCCCTCCTCGTCTTGAAAGATTTGCAGCACAGTAAGTCGGAGAAACAAAATAGGCCTAGCTTGGGTATTCTTCAAAAAGAAATACTGGGCTACCTATTTTCCCAAAGAAAAAACTGCTGGGCTGGTCATGTTGTTCGATGGGCCACAGAGACCGCACAACCCAGTTTGTAGCCTGCTCCTCCGAATTACTACTAAAAAAAGTTGTGCAATTCTATCGTTAATTGACTATACATTGAAAATGATGTGGGTCCCAGATATCAACAGGGTGGATTAGAGTAAAAAATGAGGGGTTCATCCGAGTAGTAAAAGAGGCGCTTGCTTGTGTTCGGGACTGGACCTGGTGGGTCCGTACTGTCTACTCACAACTATAGTCCTCTCCCAATTCACTATGTTGACAGGGTCCGTTTCGAAAAAAAACTATGTTGACTGGGCCGGACAACGGCGCCACGGCGAGCGCACCAAGGCGGAGGATAAAGTGCTGTCGCCAATATGCTGGGCTGGGCTGGACATTCTTATTGAAAAATAAAAATGGACCGGATCTATTTAGGACGTTGACTACGATTTGCATGGGTCTGCTGGTTGCAGGAAGAAAATGCTGGGAGAAAGAAGACTGGTCGCTATCTTTGCCGAAGAATAATATCGACTGAATGTAACGACACTATCATAGGAAATAATATCCTCCTGTTAAATCGTGAATTTAAAGAACTGGTGCATGAGCATTTAGCTTTATTTATTTATTTACTTATTTATGTTTAGGGGACCATGAGCATGTACCTGGGTCGGCTTCATGTGAGAGCCTCCCTTCCAGTTAATTATGGGCTTCTCTATTGGGCCTTCATCAGTGGGCTGCATGTTATCAACAAGTGGAAAATGTGTTTCCTACGAAAAATAGTATGCGCTACGTACGGTACGGGGCACTAAAGGATCGAACCGTGCAACGACTTCCAAAACATTGTGTTTGTCATTCTAACAACACATTTATTCAACCAACAGACAAAATATACTACTGATTGTACATTGAAAACAGCAGCAGCAGCAACCAGGGCTGGGGGTGCAACAGAAGCAGTAAGCAAGCCAGAAGAGTGAAGACGCAGCTCTCTCTTCCAAACCAAACATCAGCCATCATTACAAAAGGGCTACAAAAAAATAACAAGTGTATGCATCAAACTAAATAAAGATCCTACTATACCAAGTGTACGCATCTAACTAACTGGCTCAGTTAGACGTTACTATTTATTAAGCTGTGGAGATTGGCTGACGGCTTGAACCAGATGGGTGCCTGACGGGGGAAACTCCAGCTAGCAGGTCGAAGTCTGATACTTGCGACCCTCTCTCCTACTTTGGGCTGCAGAGCGTGGTGGCACATATCAGGGAATGGTGCATGCAGAAACGCATGGTACACTGTGTACACACAGTTTTGCCTGATGAACGAAACCGCGCTGCCATCATGATCCTTGTCGTCGGTTATCTCCTGGTTAATCAAATAATTCAGTCCGACAAACAGAGAGCGTGTACCAAGGCTACTTACCAACCTCCAATCAAAAATGCCTGAAGGCCCAGAGAAGCTGGGATCCTGCTCAAAGACCTTGCAGTGACTGTGATTGTATTCCGCGAAACAACACGTCCGGTACTTGCGAATGATCATCAATCGTTCGCCGTCGTCTGATCGAGCCAGGAACCACCTGCAACTGCCATGCCACTTTTCTTTGAAAGGTTCTGGGATTAGGAAGGGTAGGGACACCAGGCGGCCTACAACATCATATCAAGTTGGAGTCAAATAACCCTAAAAAAAAGTTGGAGTCAAATAAAAAAGGGCTCTTGATGTAGTCAGTCTTAAGAACAGCATGTTATGAGCATGAATATTTTTTCAGTAAATGTTGACAGTAATATAAGCAAGCCATTATGATATCATAGGAAAGTAACATACTGCTGTAACAGCCATTTGTAGCGATGACTGGAGTAGGCCAGCAATACGTCCAGCCATAGAAGGAGTCGACAACGTAAATGAAGCCCATATGTTCAATGGCATCAGAGAACCATGGAGGATGTATGATCCTGCGATGGACGTGCAGATTTATCCACTTACCGCAGTGACCTGTCAGATAGGCGAGACCGCGGTTGAAGAACGCAATTAGCCTGAAGTCTTTATAATTCGCAGATCTTGTGGGCACTTGGCAGATTACAACCTTGAGCAAATCAAACTTGGTATCATGTTGGCTACTGTAAGATTCCGAGTATTCTGGGCCGCGGTGCCAAAGCAGTGTAGTGTTAATCGAAGGAAGGGGGATCAATCACCGGGTGTAGACCTCCACGAGCATCCAGCTGCCGCGACCGTCGACGAGCACCATCCAAGACGTGTTCATGCCGACCCAGTACATACCGTTAATGTAGTTGAGGGTCACGGGGATCGGATCGCAGTCAAGGGGGTTGATGCTCGCCACCCTACGAACGTTATGCTGCGTGACACGCCGTTTCTGAATATCAGGCGGCATCAGCAAGCAAGGAGCTGGCTTAAAAATCTCCGGCCTGAGGGCTTTGAGTAAACGGTACAGCCCCGACGAGCACGCGGCGAGCGCCACGGTACTAAGATTGTCCACACGCGAAACAATGAGCTTGATTACCTCTATGGGGAGCGAATTCCAGCCACTCTTTCGGCGGACGCTGCTCGGTTCTGCCATTGTTAGTGCTTGAGTTTCGGACGAGGGGGGAGGTGACTTAGCGGGGATGGAAGAGCGGACAAAGATGGAGAAGCGAATATGTGCTGCGGGAAGTGGACAGGCGATGATGACTACAGCACGCCGCTTGACTTACGAGACACATACCAGCAGCGTAGGGTCATATTGAAGTCAGACAACTTGCCACTATGCCCTAACTTTCTTGCGTAGAGTAGTAGTGGAGTAGGACTCTGCTCTACTACTAGCACCGGGGGAATAGTATGTTCTAATCTAAAATAGTTACAAACTTCAATGCCCGAGCGTGGAACGACTACGAACCGCCATCGGTGCTAACTCCAATCCTGCAAGTCATGGATTTGTTTCTTTTTAACTTTCTGTATGAATCTGTAGCCAGCCTGCAAGTCATGTACACTGTACTGACAATGGAACCCACAGAGTACTTAGAATACAAGATTAAGGATGCAATTAACTTTTTATAGAGGGAGAATCATACACGCAATTAACTCAAATGGATTGGACGTGACTCTATTATTCTCCAACGGCAACCGGCAAATTTCCTCCCGCAGGCCGGAGTAGGTTTCTCGGTTTGCATGCGGGTTTAACGGAGGGGTTTGATGGAGGCGAGGAGGCGTGTTCAGCTGGGCATGCAGTGGACGGCGCAGTACTATTCGATTTGACAACTTGAACTAGTATATTATAAAAAACAAAGAAGAGTAGTAGAGATAGAGATAAGAATAGAGACTAGGGAGGAGCACCATCTACTGCTTCGTGGGCTACTCCTGCGCTCCATTCGGCAGCCACAACGTCCCCTACAGCCACTCCCTCCTGCGCTCCATTCGGCGGGCGCTGTTGAAATTTGGGGAGCACACTCTCGCGACTGCTAGCAGTGATGACTTCACCGACGACGACTTCTTCCCCGACCTTGGCAACCTCTTCCTCAATGACATGGGTGACAACCTCAACGCCAATGGTGCTGCTCCCATTGCATGATGTCTACTACGCAACCTTCTCCTTGTAGACGTTGTTGGGCCTCCAAGTGCAGAGGTTTGTAGGACAGTAGCAAATTTCCCTCAAGTGGATGACCTAAGGTTTATCAATCCGTGGGAGGCGTAGGTTGAAGATGGTCTCTCTCAAACAACCCTGCAACCAAATAACAAAAAGTCTCTTGTGTCCCCAACACACCCAATACAATGGTAAATTGTATAGGTGCACTAGTCGGCGAAGAGATGGTGATACGAGTGCAATATGGATGGTAGATATAGGTTTTTGTAATCTGAAATTATAAAAACAGCAAGGTAACTAATGATAAAAGTGAGCACAAACGATATTGCAATGCTAGGAAACAAGGCCTAGGGTTCATACTTTCACTAGTGCAAGTTCTCTCAACAATAATAACATAATTGGATCATATAACTATCCCACAACATGCAACAAAGAGTCACTCCAAAGTCACTAATAGCGGAGAACAAAGGAAGAGATTATGGTAGGGTACAAAACCACCTCAAAGTTATTATTTTTGATCGATCTATTCAAGAGTCCGTAGTAAAATAACACGAAGCTATTCTTTCCGTTCGATCTATCATAGAGTCCGTACTAGAATAACACCATAAGACACAAATCAACCAAAACCCTAATGTCACCTAGATACTCCAATGTCACCTCAAGTATCCATGGGTATGATTATACGATATGCATCACACAATCTCAGATTCATCTATTCAACCAACACAAAGTACTTCAAAGAGTGCCCCAAAGTTTCTACCGGAGAGTCAAGACGAAAACATGTGCCAACCCCTATGCATAGGTTCATGGGCGGAACCCGCAAGTTGATCACCAAAACATACATCAAGTGGATCACGTGATATCCCATTGTCACCACACATAAGCACGGCAAGACATACATCAAGTGTTCTCAAATCCTTAAAGACTCAATCCGATAAGATAACTTCAAAGGGAAAACTCAATCCATTACAAGAGAGTAGAGGGGGAGAAACATCATAAGATCCAACTATAATAGAAAAGCTCGCGATACATCAAGATCGTGCCAAATCAAGAACACGAGAGAGAGAGAGAGCTCAAACACATAGCTACTGGTACATACCGTCAGCCCCGAGGGTGAACTACTCCCTCCTCATCATGGAGAGTGCCGGGATGATGAAGATGGCCACCGGTGAGGGTTTCCCCCTCCAGCAGGTTGCCGGAACAGGGTCCCGATTGGTTTTTGGTGGCTACAGAGGCTTGCGGCGGCGGAACTCCCGATCTATTTTGCTCCCCGAAGTTTTTAGGGTATATGGATATATATAGGCGAAACAAGTCGGTCAGGGGAGGCACGAGGGGCCCACAAGGGTGGAGGGCGTGCACAGGGGGTGGGCGCCCCCCTGCCTCGTGCCTTCCTCGTTGATCCCCTAACGTGCACTCCAAGTCTCCTGGATTGCTTTCTTTCCAAAAATAACTTCTCCCGAAGGTTTCATTCCGTTTGGACTCTGTTTGATATTCCTTTTCTGCGAAACGCTAAAACAAGGGGAAAAACAGAAACTGGCACCGGGCTTTGGGTTAATAGGTTAGTCCCAAAAATAATATAAAAGTGCATACTAAAGCCCATTAAACATCCAAGATGGATAATATAATAGCATGAATACGTCATAAATTATAGATACGTTGGAGACGTATCAGCATCCCCAAGCTTAATTCCTGCTCGTCCTCGAGTAGGTAAATGATAAAAGAAATAATTTATGAAGTGTGAATGCTAGCAGGTGCACAAGTTTGATCAATGATAATTTCAATCACCTTTTCTAGCATCATCATATGTCATAACAGTAGCTCAACTCATAGAACTTTTCATGATCAAGTAACAAACTATTCACATGTTAAAGTATAGATCATAAACTTTCTTGAAAACTAACAACCCGTGTTATTAGTCATCAAACAATTACAATTCATCTTATTTTCAGGAAGAGTCTATGTCAGAGCTTTGATTTAGCAAATCCCACATACTCAACTATCATATAGTCTTCCATGATTGCTACCACTCAAAGCATATTTTTAGAACAAATAGCATTCATCGAACACAGAGAAAGATAGGGGCTTAATGTTTCGCCTCCCAACCTTTTACCTCAAGGGTAATGTCAACAATAATAATTCATGATCAAATATATTTGAATGGTCATATATGCTTAGATCTTTCCATCACATGATGCTTGCCAACTAAAGAGTAGGTTGGAATGAGACGGAATACTACTGACTCTTGCATAAAAGTAAAAGATAGGCCCTTCGTAGAGGGAAGCAGGGATTTGCAGAGGTGCCAGAGCTTGAAGCAAAAACAGAGATGAAAATAATTTTGAGAGGTATGCTTTCATTGTCAACATAACGACCAAGAGTTCCCAATATCTTCCATACTACATACATTATAGGCGGTTCCCACGCAGAAAGGTAAAGTTTTTACTCCCCCTCCACCAACATTCACACTCCACGGCTTGTCCGAAACAACGGGTGCCGTCCAACTATCAACATTCCTGGGGGAGTTTTGTTTAAATTATTTGCGAATTTTTTTTTGATCTTTTGATCATAGGACTGGGCATCCCAGTTACCAGCCATTTTCTCGTGAATGATGAGCGGAGTCCACTCATCATGTGTATAACCCACCTAGCATGGAAGATACTGATACGTCTCCAACGTATCTATAATTTATGAAGTATTCATGCTATTATATTATCCATCTTAGATGTTTTATATGCATTTATATGCTATTTTATATGATTTTTGGGACTAATCTATTAACGTAGAGCCCAGTGCCAGTTTCTATTTTTTCCTTCTTTTTGAGTTTTACAGAAAAGGAATACCAAACGGAGTCCAATTGACGTGCCAATTTTTGATGAATTTTTATGGACCAAAAGAAGCCCCTGGAGTAAAAGAGTTGGGCCAAAAGAGTCCCGGGCTGTCCACGAGGGTGGGGGCGCGCCCACCACCCCTGGGCATGGGCCCCTGCCTTGTGGACGACTCGGAGACCCCCTGACGTGAAACCAACGCCAAAAATTCCTATAAATATAGAAACCCCCAGAAAATAACCTAGATCGGAAGTTCCACCGCCGCAAGCCTCTGTAGCCACGAGAAATCAATCTAGGCCCTCCCTGGCACCCTGCCGGAGGGGGCCATCAACACCAGAGGCCATGGTGGAGGATCTCGGAGGGGCCATCATCTCCATGAAGGCCAAGGACCAGAGGGAGAACCTCTCCCCATCTAGGGGGGAGGCCATGGAGGAGGAAGCACAAGGGGGAGAACCTCTCCTCCTCTCTCTCGGTGGCACCAGAGTGCCATCGGGAGGGGAATCATCTCCGTGGTGGTCGTCTTCATCAACATCACCATCATCATCACCATCCTCATCTATTTTACGCAGTCCACTCTCCCGCACCCCGTTGTAATCCCTACTTGAACATGGTGCTTTATGCCACATATTATGATCCAATGATGTGTTGCCATCTTATGATGTTTTGAGTAGATATCTTTTGTCCTTGGGTTGATTGATGATCTAGATTGGTATGAGTTGTATGTTTTATTTTGGTGCTGTCCTATGGTACCCTCCGTGTCGCGCAAGCGTGAGGGATTCCCGTTGTAGGGTGTTGCAATACGTTTATGATTCGCTTATAGTGGGTTGCTTGAGTGACAGAAGCATAAACCCGAGTAAGGGGGTTGTTGTGTATGGGATAAAGGGGACTTGATGCTTTAATGCTATGGTTGGGTTTTACCTTAATGATCTTTAGTAGTTGCGGATGCTTGCTAGAGTTCCAATCGTAAGTGCATATGATCCAAGAAGAGAAAGTATGTTAGCTTATGCCTCTCCCTCATATGAAATTTCAATGACGACTACCGGTCTTGTTAACGATTGCCTAGGATAATTCCGCACACCGACCCATCATTATTCCACACTCGCTATTTATAATATTTAGTAATATATTCTAATTTTATGATAACAGCACCTACTTTTATATTTTAGCTCTCTGATACGATGCAAAGTTATCCTCTTCATACCCACAACGTAGTTTTATTTCTTGTATCTAGTTGGAAGCAAACGTTCGGTGTACGTAGAGTCGTATCAGTGGCAGATAGGACTTGAGAGAATATTGACCTTACCTTTAGCTCCTTGTGGGTTCGACACTCCATACTTATCACTTCCACCATTGGGAATTGCTATGATGATTCCCTGCACTTGGGGATTATCAAGCTCTTTTCTGGCGCCGTTGCCGGGGAGCAATAGCGTGGGGTTGATATTATTGTGTGTGCTTGTTTGCTTTCTTCACTAAGTAGATTTTTTTTCCTTTTTGTTTCTGTTTAGCTGTGGGTGAAACATACAAAAAAAATAAAAGAATGAAAATACAAAAAAAATTACTTGCCTCTCATGCCTAAAAGGTTTTTTTTTCAACAAGAGAAGTGATTGGAAGATTATGCATTGAAGAAGTGAGGGTCGACATTGAGCACTTGTGTTCATGCTCATGGAAACAATGTAAAAAATTCATGGAAGCTTCTCTGAAAATAAGTATCCCCTTGTATATATCCATTGTATTATAAAAATAATGTGGCAAGCTTTGGTTTTAGGATGATTAGTTTGCTTGTTTACTATGTGCAGAACAAAAACAGAAACTTTGGCTGTAGCGCGTGATTTTACATTTTTTACTGGAAGGTCAAATGGGTCTGAAACTTTTTGCACATTACTTCTGTACAAATTTTTCAAATTTTCAAATTTATTTCATAATCTTCGAGTTACAAAAGTTTACTAAACTTCCAGATTACTACAGACTGTCCTGTTTTTGACAGATTCTGTTTTTCGCGTGTTGTTTGCTTATTTGGATGAATCTATGGCTAGTATCGGGGGTTACATAGAGAAGTTGGAATACAGTAGGTTTAACACCAATATAAATAAAGAATGAGTTCATTACAGTACCTTAAAGTGGTAGTTTGCTTTATCACATTAACGGATCTCACAAAGTTTTTGTTAAAGTTTTGTGTGGATGAAGTGTTCGAACATCGACGAGCTATCAATATGAGAAGAATAAAGAGAGGCAAGAGTTCAAGCTTGGGGATTCCCATGGCACCCCAAGTAAATATTTCAAAGGATACTCAAGCATCTAAGCTTGGGGATGCCCCGGTTGGCATCCCATCTTTCTTCTTCAACAAATATCGGTATACCTCGGTTTTTGTTTTGTTCACATGATTTGTGTCCTTTGTGTTTTTGTTTTTCCTTGAAGAACCTGCTAGTATGAGATGTACCTTAATCTATTTATATAATACTTCATGTGCTTCACTTATATATTTCAAGTATGATCTTATAGAATTGCTCTTTGTGCTTCACTTAAATCTTTTGAGTATGATTTTATAGAATGCTTCGTGTGCTTCACTTATATATTTTGAGCTTGGATATTGGTTAGACTATATTAATTGTAGAATAATCCATGAACTTCACTTATATATTTTGGAGTATGAATATTACTATCGTCTAAAATGGGTTTGGAAGAGTGTCAACTTTAGGAATTAGTGATCCCACTATTCCGAATGAGAAGAATTTTGCTTATGTGGAGAGCAGAACAATTTCTATGCTTGTAGATCATGTAAAGAATGCTTTATGTGATGGTTATATTGTTGAATTCATTCATGATGCTACTGAAAATTATTATGAGGGAGGAATATATGCTTGTAGGAGTTGCAATAATATCAAGTTTCCTCTCTATGTGCTTAAAGTTTTGAAGTTATACTTGTTTTGCCTTCCTATGCTAGTTGGTTCTTGTTCCTATAAATTATGTGCTCACAAAATCCCTAGGCATAGGAAGTGGTTTTGATTCAAATGTGCTAGTCATATTCTTCATGATGCTCTCTTTATGTTTCAATTCTTTTCTTTTATGTGAGCATCATTGAAGTCATCATGCCTAGCTAAAAGGCATTAAAGAAAAGTGCTTGTTGGGAGACAACCCAATATTTACCCTTAATGTTTTTGTGTGTTTACATGATTAAGCTACTTTACTAATCATGTTTTATAGCTTTTGTTTCAATAAAGTGCCAAGTAAGACCTTTGGGAAGACTTGGGTGAAAGTTAATGTGATGTTGCTGTAAAAAACAGAAATTTTGCGCTCACGAGATTAGCTGTCATTTTTTACAGAGGAGTGCTTTTGAGTTGATTCTTTTTGTATAAGATTAATAGAAAATTTCCTCACGTCCACCAATTTATTTCATAATTTTTGGAGTAGCAGAAGTATGGTTTATGTTCAGATCATTACAGACTGTTCTGTTTCTGACAGATTCTGTTTTCATTGCATAGTTTGCTTGATTTCTAGTTTCTATGACTTATATTTCTCAATATAAATTGTAGAAATGGTATGGTACAGTAGGAATTGTGTGATAACAATTATGAACCTTGTATTTGACAGTACCAAAGTGAATGGTTTACTCTTTATCATACTAACCTATCTCACGAAGTTTTGTTAAGTTTTGTGTGATTGAAGTTTTCAAGCTTTGGGTGAGATATCGATATGAGGAGAATAAGGAGTGGAAAGACCCTCAGCTTGGGGATGCCCAAGGCACCCCAAGGTAATATTCAAGTAAGACTGAAGCACCTAAGCTTGGGGATTCCCCGGAAGGCATCCCCTCTTTCGTCTTCAAAACTATCGGTATACCTTACACGGAGCTATATTTTTATTCGTCACATGATATGTGTTTTTCTTGGAGCGTATTTTCAATTTTACTTGATGTTTGAATAAAATCATTGGATCTGAAATCTTGAATGAAATAGAATCCTCCCGTGGCTATTTAATTATGTGACTACTCAGTGTTCTTCGCTTATATCTTTTGTAGTAGTTTGTCATTTACTCATGTGCTTCACGTATATCCTATGAGTAAATGGTTGAATGAATTGAATATCATAAATATGAATTTATATATGTTTCATATGCTTATAACCTGGGGAGTAATGACTTCACACAAAATAAGTATAGGTAGTAACTAATTGAAAGTTAGCAAATGCAGGATTGGTCACTTGAACAATTCATGAAAGAATATTGAAGGAAGAGAGATTTCACATATAAATATACTATCTTGGACATCTTTTGTAGTTGTGAGCACTCATTAAAATATGACATACTAAAAGGTTAATGTTGGACAAGGAAGACAACGTAATGGGTTATGTTTTCTTATATTCAAAATAAAGTATATTGTCTTGGATCATCCAACATGCTGAGCTTGCCTTTCCCCCTCATGCTATCCAAATTCTTTGCACCAAGTAGAGATACTACTTGTGCTTCCGAATATCCCTTAAACTAGTTTTGCCATGAGAGTCCACCATACCTACCTATGGATTGAGTAAGATCCTTCAAGTAAGTTGTCATCGGTGCATGCAATAAAAATTGCTCTCTAAATATGTATGATCTATTAGTGCGAAGAAAATAAGCTTTATACGGACTTGTGATAGGGAAGAAATAAAAGCGACGGACTACATAATAAAGGTCTCTATCGCAAGAGGCAATATAAAGTGACGTTCTTTTGCATTAAGATTTTGTGCATCCAACCATAAAAGCGCATGACAACCTCTGCTTCCCTCTGCGAAGGGCCTATCTTTTACTTTTATGTTCTACCTTATGCAAGAGTCATGGTGATCTTCACCTTCTCTTTTTACATTTCCTTTGGCAAGCACATTGTGTTGGAAAGATCCTGATATACATATATCCAATTGGATGTAAGTTATCATGAACTATTATTGTTGATATTACCCTTGAGGTAAAAGGTTGGGAGGCGAATCTATAAGCCCCTAACTTTCTCTGTGTCCGATTAAAACTTTGAACCCATAAATATCACGTGAGTGTTAGCAATTGTGAAAGATTAAATAATAGTTGAGTATGTGGAGTTTGCTGAATCAAAGCTCTGACATAGACCCTTCCGGAAAATAAGATGAATTGCAATTCTTTGATGACTAAGAATATAGTTTGTTAGTTTCAAGAAAGTTTATGATCTATACTTTAACATGTGAATAGCTTGTTACTTGATCATGAAAAGTTTTATGAGATGAGCTACTGTTATGACATATAATGATGCTAGAAAAGGTGATTGAAATTATCATTGATCAAACTTGTGCACCTGCTAGAATTCACACTTCATAAATTATTTCTTTTATAATTTACCTACTCGAGGACGAGCAGGAATTAAGCTTGGGGATGATGATACGTCTCCAACGTATCTATAATTTATGAAGTATTCGTGCTATTATATTATCCATCTTAGATGTTTTGTATGCATTTATATGCTATTTTATATGATTTTTGGGACTAACCTATTATTTGAAGGTTTAGAGTTTGGCACATGCAAATTTACTTGGAACGGCAGGTAAATACCGCATATAGGTAGATATGGTGGACACTAATGGAATAAACTTGGTTCAAGGAATTTGGATGCACAGGCAGTATTTCCGCTTAGTACAGATATTTTGGCTAGCAAAGGATTCTAAGTAGCAAGCACCACATGTTAGAGGATCCATAACAATATAACTTCTATACAAATATACCCAAGCATAACTCATTATGTTGTCTTCCTTGTCCAACTTCAACTAATTTGCTCAGGTTTGAAAATAATTAATGGGGCTCACGATCATAGAAGATGTCCAAGATAGTATATTTATATGTGAAATCTCTCTTCCTTCAATATTCTTTCATGAATTGTTCAAGTGACCAACACAATGTTTGCTAACCTTCAATAAATTTACCACCTCCACTTCTTATATGTGAAGGCATTACTCCCCATGGGAAAGGCATATGAAACATATATAATTTCAGATTTATGACATTCAAATCATTCAACCATTTACTCATAGGATATAAGTGAAGCACACGAGTAAATGACAAACTACTCCAAAAAGATATAAGTGAAGATCAATGAGTAGTTAAATAATTATGTAGCTATGTGAAGAATCTCTCTCATTTAATAATTTCATATCTTAGTATTTTATTCATACAGCAAGCAAAACTAAATAAAATAAAATGACGCTCCAAGCAAAACACATATCATGTGGTGAATAAAAATATAGCTCCAAGTAAAGTTACCGATGAACGAAGACGAAAGAGGGGATGCCATCCGGGGCATCCCCAAGCTTAGGCTCTTGGTTGTCCTTGAATATTACCTTGGGGTACCTTGGGAATCCCCAAGCTTAGGCTCTTGCCACTCCTTATTCTGTAGTCCATCGAATCTTTACCCAAAACTTGAAAACTTCACAACACAAAACTTAACAGCAAATCTCATCAGCTCTGTTAGCGAAAGAAAACAAAACACCACTTCAAGGTACTGTCATGAACTCATTGTTTATTTATATTGGTTTTAAACCTACTGCATTCCAACTTATCTATGGTTTATAAACTATTTTACTAGCCATAGATTCATCAAAATAAGCAAACAACACACGAAAAACAGAATCTGTCAAAAACAGAACAGTCTGTAGTAATCTGTAACTAACGCAAACTTCTGGAACTCAAACAATTCAGCCAAAATAAGACGACCTAGACAATTTGTTTATTGATCTGCTGAAATTGGAATCAATATTTTATCACGTTCTGGTGATTTTGAACAATTGTTTTTGTGAACAGAAAGTTTCTGGAATTTTCAGCAAGATCAAATAACTATCATCTAAGAAGATCCTATCGGTTTAACTTGGCACAAACACTAATTAAAACATAAAACCACATCTAACCAGAGGCTAGATGGATTATTTATTCCTAAACAGAACCAAAAAGCAAAAGACTAAAATAAAATTGGGTTGCCTCCCAACAAGCGCTATCGTTTAACGCCCCTAGCTAGGCATGATGATTTCAATGATGCTCACATAAGACATAAGAATTGAAACATAAAGAGAGCATCATGAAGAATATGACTAGCACATTTAAGTCTAACCCACTTCCTATGCATAGGGATTTTGTGAGCAAACAACTTATGGGAACTATAATCAACTAGCATAGGAAGGCAAAACAAGCATAACTTTAAAATTTTAAGCACATAGAGAGGAAACTTGATATTATTGCAATATGTAGAAGCATATGATCCTCTCTCATACTAATTTTCAGTAGCATCATGAATGAATTCAACCATATAACCAGCACATAAAGCATTCTTTTCATGATCTACTTGCATAGAAATTTTAGTACTCTCCACATAAGCAAAATTCTTCTCATTCGGAATAGTGGGAGTATCATAAGAAACTTGAATACTATAAATTGTTTCCACATTAAAAGAGTAATGTTCAGAAAAGGGGTAATCATAATCATGACAAGTTTTATAAATATAATCATCACTACTTTTTATAGAATAAGTTTCATCACAGTAATCATCACAAGTAGCAACTTTGTTCTCATCATAATCAATTGAAACCTCTTCCGAAATAGTGGATTCATCACAAAATAAAGTCATGACCTCTCCAAATCCACTTTCATAAATATTATAAGATTCAACATCCTCCAAAATAGTGGGATCATTACTTCCTAAAGTTGACACTCTTCCAAACCCACTTTCATCAATATAATCATCATAGGTAGAAGGCATGCTATCATCATAACAACTTTGCATATCAAAACTTGGGGGACTAAACATATCATCTTCATCAAACATAGCATCCCCAAGCTTGTGGATTTGCATATCATTAGCATCATGGGTATTCAAAGAATTCATACTAACAACATTGCAATCATGCTCATCATTCACATATTTTATGCCAAGCATTCTATGTAATTCTTCTTCTAGTACTTGAGCACAATTTTCCTTCCCATCATTCTCACGAAAGATATTAAAAAGATGAAGCGTATGAGGCAAACTCAATTCCAATTTTTTTATAGTTTTCTTTTATAAACTAAACTAGTGATAAAACAAGAAACTAAAAGATTCGATTGCAAGATCTAAAGATATACCTTCAAGCACTCACCTCCCCGACAACGGCGCCAGAAAAGAGCTTAGTTGACGGGGTGTGAGTGCCACTTACCTAGCCTCCCCGGCAACGGCGCCAGAAAAGAGCTTGATGTCTACTACGCAACCTTCTCCTTGTACACGTTGTTGGGCCTCCAAGTGCAGAGGTTTGTAGGACAGTAGCAAATTTCCCTCAAGTGGATGACCTAAGGTTTATCAATCCATGGGAGGCGTAGGTTGAAGATGGTCTCTCTCAAACAACCCTGCAACCAAATAACAAAAAGTCTCTTGTGTCCCCAACACACCCAATACAATGGTAAATTGTATAGGTGCACTAGTTCGGCGAAGAGATGGTGATACGAGTGCAATATGAATGGTAGATATAGGTTTTTGTAATCTGAAATTATAAAAACAGCAAGGTAACTAATGATAAAAGTGAGCACAAACGATGTTGCAATGCTAGGAAACAAGGCCTAGGGTTCATACTTTCACTAGTGCAAGTTCTCTCAACAATAATAACATAATTGGATCATATAACTATAACTCAACATGCAACAAAGAGTCACTCCAAAGTCACTAATAGCGGAGAACAAACGAAGAGATTATGGTAGGGTACAAAACCACCTCAAAGTTATTCTTTCTGATCGATCTATTCTAGAGTCCGTAGTAAAATAACATGAAGCTATTCTTTCCGTTCGATCTATCACAGAGTTCGTACTAGAATAACACCTTAAGACACAAATCAACCAAAACCCTAATGTCACCTAGATACTCCAATGTCACCTCAAGTATCCATGGGTTTGATTATACGATATGCATCACACAATCTCAGATTCATCTATTCAACCAACACAAAGTACTTCAAAGAGTGCCCCAAAGTTTCTACCGAAGAGTCAAGACGAAAACGTGTGCCAACCCCTATGCACAGGTTCATGGGCAGAACCCGCAAGTTGATCACCAAAACATACATCAAGTGGATCACGTGATATCCCATTGTCACCACAGATAAGCACGGCAAGACATACATCAAGTGTTCTCAAATCCTTAAAGACTCAATCCGATAAGTTAACTTCAAAGGGAAAACTCAATCCATTACAAGAGAGTAGAGGGGGAGAAACATCATAAGACCCAACTATAATAGCAAAGCTCGCGATACATCAAGATCGTGCCAAATCAAGAACACGAGAGAGAGAGAGATCAAACACATAGCTACTGGTACATACCCTCAGCCCCAAGGGTGAACTACTCCCTCCTCATCATGGAGAGCGTCGGGATGATGAAGATGGCCACCGGTGAGGGTTCCCCCCTCCGGCAGGGTGCTGGAGCAGGGTCCCGATTGGTTTTTGGTGACTATAGAGGCTTGCGGCGGTGGAACTCCCGATCTATTCTGTTCCCCGATGTTTTTAGGGTATATGGATATATGTTGGCGAAAGAAGTCGGTCAGGGGAGGCATGAGGGGCCCATGAGGGTGGAGAGCGCGCCCAGGGGGGTCGGCACGCCCTCCTGCCTCGTGCCTTCCTCGTTGATCCCCTGACGTGCACTCCAAGTCTCCTGCATTGCTTTCTTTCCAAAAATAACTTCTCCCTAAGGTTTCATTCCGTTTGGACTCCGTTTGATATTCCTTTTCTGCGAAACACTGAAACAAGGGAAAAACAGAAACTGGCACCGGGCTTTAGGTTAATAGGTTAGTCCCAAAAATAATATAAAAGTGCATAGTAAAGCCCATTAAACATCCAAGATGGATAATATAATAGCATGAATACTTCATAAATTATAGATACGTTGGAGACGTATCATTGCACCGTATGTGTTTCTGACCTTCCTGTTCGAAATTGTGGTAGAATTCATGTTTCTAGTCTGTGTCCTAGATTCGATCTGTTCATCTACTATGCTAGTCCGCATGATTAGTTTAATCTCTGTTATAGCCGTCATGATTTATTTTTTAGTAAATCTCGTAGTAACTTGCTCATATATTCAACTGGCGGAACGTCCCCTACAGCCACTCCCGTTTCATGGATGGCCTGGTCGATGCCTCCAAGGAGCCCTTCGTCTACTGCTATGAGCGCCCGGTGCCGTTTTGGGGCTCACCGACGGACATTGTGCATCACCTAACGCAGGCGTGCGGCAATCACTACTGGCCCTTGGCGAAGAACATCAAGTACGAGACGTGCTACCCGTTCACCGTGCCGGAGTCGCTGGAGAATCAGCGCTGCCTGCTAGTCTCGGAGGAGGACTGCACTGTCTTCCTCTTGATCGTGGCCACCGGCGAGGCCTGCGCAGGCCGCCGCCACATCTCTGTAGTGTGCGTCAGGGGCGACGACGCTGACACTGACACGAAGCCGATGTACGGGTGCGCGCTCACTATTACTATCCCTCGGAGGTATGTGGGCAGCGACACTGGCTACGCCAAGCATACTTGGACTCTGCTAAGCTGGGACTTTCCCACCGATGCGGAGATGGAAAGGGCATGGTGTTATTTGAACCCCAACGATGTGCACGGGGACTCCAAGGAGGTTCACCTGGACATCTGCATTATCAAGTTAAATGTTGATCATTAGTCTTCACTCAATGTAATCCGCTGTCTAAGCATGTGGAGACTTCCATGCATGATCTTGCTCTATTTGAGTATCGCGCATGAATAAAAGTGTATCCATTTATGGTTTAGTCTAGAATCTTCCATGTATGAATTTTTACTATAGTACTGGTGAAGGACTTATGATGAACCATTTCTTACATATCCTCTGCCCCCTCCCAAGTCATCTTGATTTAATCCCTCCGTCTAGGTGTATAAGGGCATGGTTAATACTTAAATAGTATAGCCAACTGTTGACTATAGGAAAGTGTCATGTCATCTGTAGCCAACATGTATAACAATGGATACTCAAAAACTAATTCTTGAAGATCATTTCATGCAAAGCACAATAAGAGTTATTTCTTCACAAGTTTTGGATGCAGGTTGAACAGTTGAACACTTTTGCTTGCGAAAGATACTTTTTTATCTATTTCACCCGGATGTTTGTGAGCTCTAGTGATGAAATAATATCCGAACAAACCTATCGATACCCGTTACACATGAGATGACCCCCACACCCTTTGTCAAAATAAAAAACTCCCTGATCAATGCATTTCACTCTTCCGTGCAACGCATGGGCACCTTACTATAGATTAGTACGACCAAAAATTGTACTAACATTATATATAGTACGATAAATGATGATGCATGTCACCTAAAATTATAGGAGTATCCTTGAAAACTATGTTCAAATACGAATGCAACGATATTGTTTTTGTTGACATGCACTAACATTTTTTCAGTTAAATCTTCAGCCAAATTCAATGGGGGATAAACCACGACCGATGTAGTCGTACTAGTGTAGAGGGCGGGGCTGCACGGGAGTCTCACCCCGCCGTGGCGCGGCAGTAAAGCCGTCATATCACAAAACCCAACCACTCCCAGTAATAAGTGGCTTGGTAAAATAAACGGACAAGCAACCATCACATCCCTCCGTCTTTTTTGCATTTCATCTCTCTGCATTTACTTTCTCTGGTTCATCTCGCACACTCGATCCCTAGCTACTACTCCTAGTATCCCTAGCTACTACTCCTAGGGCCAGTTCTTTTGGCGGCTTCCCTAGCTTTTCCCATAAGACTAGTCACAGTGGAGAGTAACATTAAGGCGCCTGACTCATTTATTTGGGCTTCTAAACTACTACTAGTAGTACCTCCGTCCTGGTTTATTCCTCACCATTGTAATTTGTGCTAAATTTTGACCAAAGATTTAACTCATAAAATGTTAGTGCATGTGACATGCACTAACATTTCATTAGTTAAATTTATGATCAAAATTTGACACAGATTACAATGGGGACCAATAAACCAGGACGGAGGTAGTAGTTATGGGATTACTAATCTAGAAGCCTAAAAGAACTGGCCCCTGGTACTCCTACTAGTAGTAGTACTGAAGTTGGAATTCCAATTGCACGGTACAACTTGTTAGGCACGGTTTGGGAATTTGCATGCCTTTCCAACCAGTGAGATACTCCGTACAAAGTACGATAGAGAAATAACCACAGAGAAGGAAGCTAAAAGTAAACAATCAAACGAGCATTTTTGCATTTGTTTTGTATTGAATCGTTTCACAAGCTTAACTAGTGTTGTTTTTCTCCTTTTACAAAAACCGCATCTTAATGTTAAAATGTGCATTTGCACGTACATAAGTAATAGTAGTACTCCCTCCGTCTAGATGTATAAGTCTTCCCTCCTTATTGGTCACGGTGCACAACCAAAGATGACTTATTAACTTGGACGGAGGGAGTAGCACAGTCTGCAAGCATATATAGAGAGAGACGTGTAGTGCGATAGTATATGGTAAAGTTTGTGCTATATGCACGTACTTACAAAATGCGTACGAATACACAAGGTTTCCAAACTTTCCCTTTTACATACTTAATTAAGGACACTAAAAATTCCTGAACGTTCAAGATTTATCATTTGCGTCCCAAAACTAATGAGATCGCCTTACGAAACAAAAATTATACTCCTACTAAAAGCCATGGCGCTCGCAGGAGCACTTGCGGCACGCCACGAGTGCCCTGGTGCGCGGCCGTTTCCCAGTGCGCCGACACAACGCCTCTTCCTCAGTCTCGCAACTCGCGAGGTGCTGATTGGCGGCTTGCCGGTGGGCGAGCGCGATCTCACCGGTGTGGTGATCCGGCGCCAACAGGTACTCCTCCTCGCTGGAAGCGTGCACCCGGTCCACGTACCGCCAAGCGTAGATGAGGCACTTGGGCCCGACTGCACTTAGGGTGTCGGCACGGGCGTCCTCCGCCACCCTCACGACCCTCGCACGAGCCTTCTGCCAAAGAGCCAATTGCCTGACTCTCTCGGACGCGACATAGGCCTCCCAGGCAGCTTGTTCTGCGCTGCACTTCTCTTCCTCGGCCTTCTTCTCCGCCTCTATTTTGGCGCGCTCTAATGGAGGCAAAGCCTCCCACAAGGCGACATCCATTTCTTTCCAAAGCTCCTCAAGGCTGGGGGACTCGGCGGGCGGCGCGGCGTTCACCTCGTAGCGGGGAGCCAACGCGTCCTCCGACGCGCGTGCTGGCGAGATTGGGAACGCCGACGCGTCGCGGCGAGGAGCGGAACACCGACGCGTCCTCCTCGACTAGTGGCGGCGAGGAACGAAACGGCGACGCGTCGCGGCGAGGAGTGGAACGCCGGCACGTCCTCCTCGACTAGTGGCGGCGAGGAGCGGAACGCCGACGTGTCCTCCTCGACTAGTGGCGGCGAGGAACGGAATGGTGATGCGTCGCGTCGCGGCGAGGAGCGGAACGCCGACGCGTCCTCCTCGACTAGTGGCGGCGAGGAACGTAACGGCGACGCGTGACCATCTGCGCGGTGCAGCGAGGGGCGCCTAGGGCCTGGGAGGGGCGATGCCATGGTGGTCGACGTGAGAGGGAGGGGGAGGAGATTGCGATGAACATGAACGTGAGGGGGAGGAGATAGCAATGTTGTGGGAGGCACAGTATTTATAGCGAGCAATGGCACACCTACGTAAGATATGGACTGAGCTGCACTGACTTAACTGCAGGTCCAGTTGCGTCACTGACATGTGGGCCAGACCCCTGTTGGGCCCATATGTCAGTGAACCAATGCACCTGCAGTTAAGTAACAACTACGTGGGCATATTTGTTGGAGTAAATTATGGGGGAGGGAAGGGGTGGAAATATTGCTGGTCACAACGGATTGGATGAGCGCGGGGGGAGGAGAGTCATGCATGCAGATTTTTTCCACACGGGGTGGAGTGGTGGGACCGCTGGAGGGAGAAGGAGAGTCTGGCAGGAATATTGTTTCCACACATGGAGAGGAAAAGATTTGGAGACGAACGGGCTTCCTGCAGGTATGGGGAACGGTGCATAATAAATCTCATCTTGCATGCCGGGCTAGGTATAGTCTCAAGTCATTAAAAACATACAGGCCCCACACATGTTCATATTTCAAGGTGCACTAAATTATTGCATGCGATGATTAAGGCTGGCCATAATGGTGGTATCTTAGCTGGTATCATGCACACGGGAATAGCAAACATGCTGATGTGGCAAAGAATTAAAGAAGAGATGGGGTTAGAGTAACTAGTGTTCATGCATGCATTGGTAAACACATTTTTTTGTGAAAAACTACAAAAACTATTCCACCGCCTCTATATTGCTAAGAGTAGGTCAAATTTTTGAATCGAGCCCTTTAAGCTAGAAGGGAGGTTGTAGTACTCTAATAGCTAACCTTGGCCCTGTTTGGATCCATGTGTTAGAGTTAGTTTGGGTTAGTTTGAACTCAACTAACCCAAAAAAATCTAACCCACCCAAGAGGTGCTTTATACTACTCATTATTATCAGTATTGTAGATATTGATATTTTTAGTATAAACGGTTGACGGAAGTAAAAAGGACCAGAGGGAGTATCATGCATGCGGAGTACGCAAACAAATTGCTCATTTATATCCGGTCGAAGTCTCAAAGGGCACGACCGCGCGAGGGAGGCGAAGGTCATGGGAGGTGCGACGGTTGACGGAATTAATTGAAGTTACACACAAGCCGGCATGGCGTGCGAACAGGCAGAAGCTATACCGTCAGGCCTACGATATGGGTCTAGTAGACATGACATCTAGTGGGTCCCGCATAGTTCTCGAGAACTCTTTGGGGGCTTGCAGCCGTTTATCCACCGGGCAAGCCAGCAACCCCACGCCGTTCGCACGCCCTACTCGTCCCCGTCTTCTACTAGTACAGTACCTTACAACAGTTCGCTCCCAGTCGTCCCGTCCTTCCACATTACGGCAGTTCCACTAATCCTAACCCTCCTCCCAAATCCATGGCGTCCCAAATCTCCATGATCGGCGGTGAGTACAATGTTAGAACCATCACCGGCGATGAGTTCGACGTCATCTACACCCGTTCTTCCGCAACGGTGAAAGAATGCCTTGCTCGCTTCAAACGCATGTTCGAAAACTCAAATGATGAGTGGGTCGCTGGGCTAGATGTTGAGTACACCACAGTCCTGGGAAGCGAGAAGAAACTAAAGGAGGCAGAGAAGAAGAAGCCCGCCGTGATCCAGGTTTGCGTGCATGACTTATGCTTGGTCTACCACATATGCCATGCCGACGTTGAGTGCGAGGAATTTAAGAAGTTCCTCAAGGGCGGCCGAGTCAAATTCGTTACTGTAGACTTTAGGAACGACAAGGAAATCCTGGGTCGGATAGGCCTCGTTGTAGGCGACCCCTTCGACCTCCAGAAGGAAGGGCTGGTGTCCTCCTCTCAGCCTTCAATGCTGACCCTGGCAGCAGCCATGATTGATCGTTCGTACGCTAAACTGAAGAAACCTCATCACGAGTTTCATCATGCATGGGAGTCGAAGACATTAGATGAAGATCACATCCTGTACGCAGCAATGGATGCCTACCTTTGTTTAAATATCTACAAGGGTTGGATGAAGAAGCAGAGCCCAGTGTCCGGTTCAAGCAAAGAAGCGTCGGCGAAGAGGAAGAGGGACGAGGACGAAGTCGAGGACGTGGACTCGGACTCCGAGTAGGTGGCAGTGCCGTCGCTCATGCTGGTTCTACTGCAGTGTCAAGCGGACTAGTTGCTTAGTTTATTTTCAAGGGTGTGTTGTGCTGAGGCCCCAGCAGAACTATGTTTATGTTCTTTCTCGTTATTTGAACTCTTTAGTACGTACAGTAGTACTAGTACTATGTCTTACTACTGTTCTTATTGCAGTTGGTACTACTGCTCGTATCTTCGTGTTCCTACTGTAGTTAATACGTTTGTACTAGTAGTATAATTTGGGTCAGTCGATTTGTGAAAGAAGTTCGACGGAGTGAAGGAAGAAGACGGCAGGGTGCCCATGATCTATCTTATGAGTGTTGCGTGTGGAATGCAGTTTGCCGGAAAAAAATGGATCTTGCCCGGGGTTAAACAGATGGCGGGGGTGGGGGGAGCATGGCGGTGGCAGGCGGTTCAGGGGAGGGCGCGGCGGCAGGCGGTTAGGCGTGTGGCGGGCTGTGAATATGAACCATGCATCTATTTCGGAGGTTGAAGAAGCCCTTCTAGCCATCCATGTTGCATCAAATGGATCACAAGAGTCGACTGACCCAAATTGCTCCTTCAGATTGCATGATCCACGTGGCATTCAAGGTCTCGAAGGTAGATTCCACGTCCGCACCCGGTTTGCGGGCTCAACGCGTGCGCGACCGGCTTTCGCCGCGACAGCCACCATGCGTGCCTCCTTCGCGCGGGCGGAGACGACAATGACACGATAGTTCCTCCTCGCCGGCGTGCTGGAGCACACGCTCGTCCTCCTCTTCATACGCTGCGTGCATAGACGCGGCTCCACCAGCTGCTCGCGTGCTTGGCAGCGCGGCGGCATTGCGAGGAGGGACTGCAGACGACGTGAGCGGCCGAGCCTTCGGCTTGGCGGCGACACGGCGGTGATGGGCGAGAAATTGTTGGTCGGAGCAGGCGGGCGCTGGCATGCGCAATGGCGGTGGCGGCATATTGATGAGTGCGCGTATGGGAGCTTAGTTTAGTTTTATATAGGGTTGGTCAAACTTAAAAGAAAACTGTGCTGGTACATGTAAACATTAGACTTAGGCAGCGCTTTTATTAGTTACCACAGCCACGATACGGAATCCTGTGCAAGCGCGTGAACCGCGGCTGCGTGGTCGATCGAACGGTGTCTCACCATGTCGCTCGAAGGACATCCACCGAACCTTTTTGTGTGTGTGAAAACAATCCCCGAATATTACTCAACTTTTTTTTCCGGGAAAAGTTCTTGACGCTACAATACTTCCATATATTTGAATTTAGCTCCAGTTCGTGTTTATTTGGATTTGGACATTTTAGGTGCGCCCTAGTTTTTTTAATACTGATTTTGGGGCTGTTTGGTTCCCAGCCACCGTTTGCCAAGCCAAAATTTGGCAGCCACAGTTTAGTTGGCATGTGTTTGGTTTTTGCCACACTTTGGCATGCCACACTTTATTGCTCCTATGGCCCACTTGTCATAGAGACAATGTTTCCACACTTGCCTAAGGTTGGTTCTTCAAAACGAGAGACACAAGTTAGCAAGCCTAAGGGAATCTTGCCACACTTTGTGAGTGTATGTCATGCGGGGCCCTAGCAAAAAGTATATTGCCTAAGGTAAGGCTTGAACTAAACACCCTCCTAAATTGGTCAAAGTTGCCTAACCTTAGGTGTGGCAAGATGTGGCAACCATAGTCACAAACCAAACAGCCCCTTAGTCTCAAACCAGACAGCCCCTGTGTGTTTGACTGAGAGAGAACGTGTGTATGTGTCCATATGTGTGTTGTGGCGGAAGGGCAATGTGGAGACGGTGTGCGTGTGATAGAGACATAGAAAAGTGTGAATGTGCAAACAATCATGCATGATGAGACATAGACAGATGCCGATACGTTGTGTATACATGAGAGAACGGTCTTCTATTTTACTTGTGTGAGAGAGAGAGAGAGAGAGGAGCATCCGTAACACAACAACCATCTCTCTCGATTCGTCCGTCCCTCGCACGATCGCATGTAACACATGCATCAACACGCACATTTTGACACCCTCACCCAGCCCCTGCCCACCTCAAGGCCCGCACATCGCTCTCTATCTCGCACGCACAATCTCTTCGTGAATACCCTGTTTAGCAAGTAGCTTTCCGTCACATACATACACATTTCTCTCTTTGGTTTGTTTTCTCTCAATATCTGACACACACACACACACACACACACACACAGACAACACACATCACACACAGACCCCCTCCCCCGAGCACACAATTCATCCCCATCCAAGGTTATATGGCGACCACTCTCGCTTGTCCTTCTTCGCACCCCAGCATGCACAACACCTCAATCTTCAAAGAGGGCATCGAGGAGATCAAAGACGGCGACCACACTGCGCTAGAGAATGCGGGGCCATTTGGAAGAAGGATGATGTGACGACGGCTGACTGACACCTCCCCCACCCTCTCTCTCTCGCACAAAATTACCAATCCCTCTCTCCCCCGCACAAATTTATCAATCCCTCAACCCACGAGATCCTTCCCCTCTCGTCCATGTTTTTCCAGCTCTCTCATCAAACCTGTTGTCTCTTCTCCTTCCACGTGTACAGAATCCGGATGCACACGCATCTCACGTATATTACATGTCTCCATCTTTCTCACAGACCTAACTTCTTCCTCTCTCTTTCTCTCTCTATCTCCCTCTTTCTGTTTCGTTAGGTTTGTCTCCTACTCTCTCGTCCACATACATACAATCTTTCCCGCCCTATCTGCTCCATCTTCGCAAGCTCTCTCTGCACGTTTCATTCACACATTGGGATATGTTCAAAATGTTGCTTTTATAATGGCTGATGTAGAGTTATTGTTGGTTTTGTTGCATCCTACAAAGTAATAACTATGAAATGCATTTTGATTGTCATTTGACTGGGATTATGCGAGTTTGAGCATGTTGTGAAGTACTATAGACCTCGTATACATCTTGGAATTCGACAATGATTGTAACTATTGAATTGTATAGACCATTACATTCGAAGTCAGTAGCCTAATATATTTATTTCACAATTTCAACAAATGATTAATTCACTACATACTAAGAAAACAAATGTGTACACCCTCCGTTTTTATTTAAGTCTGCGTATTAGCATTGGTCAAAGTCAAGTTTTGTAAACTCTCAGAAAGTTTATAACAAAAAATATTAACATATACAATAACAAATAAATACCATTAGATTCATTATTGAATGTACTTTCACATCATACATATCTGTTATGGTAAATGTTTATATTTTTCTATAAACTTGGTCAAACTTTAGGAAGTTTGACTTCGGTCAAACCTAATATGCAGAGTTTACTAGTACTACTCGCTAGTTGCTTAGCCGAATCACCCAACACGCCACACGGGGAGTTCAGTGTCACAAAATTTTGAGGTCGGCGGGAAAATCTCCCGCGACCCTGATTCGAGCAGTGGGAAGTTACCATCATAGCCTTCGGAACAGGCCTACGGATGACGGTTGGTAGGGGCTGTTTTCGTAACTTCAGGTTCACCCTACCCAGCCAACCCCACCCCGGCACCCAGAGTAGTACACCTGAATACTCCCCATTTTCTATCCCCACCGCAAAATAGACTTCTCCACGGCACCGCAGCCTTTGTGCTCCTCCCCTTCTACATCGGCGCACTCGTCCACCGCAGCGCATCTGCCTCATCGACGACCTCGTACGCCGCACTGGAGCCGGTCCACCGTCGTCGTCGTACACGGAGCCTCTTCCCCGGCACCGTCTTCCACGGTCTCGGATCTGCTTCCCGGAAGCCGACGCCAAGCGCAGAAGCACCACCGTCGTGGACAATGCACTGACTCCCGTTGCCGACCATGACTCGCAGAGGCCGCCACGACCATCGTTCTCCTCCTCGATTGGTAATGTGTGTATTGAATCACTTAGCAGTACATGTGCAGTTCCAATTTTGTTCATACCTACCCTTCAAATTTCCTGGGTGCTATTGTTCCCGTAAAAGTAATTGGTTTTAGCCTCCATTGTCCAACAGAATATCAGCTTGTAATTGTGCACCGCTCCTGTATCGCTGTTCTTGGGTAGGTATTTCATCTGCAACCAGTTGTGTGGCAAATGATGGATAGTTTTTTTAGAACTAGCAAGATGCCCATGCGTTGCACGCATCAAGATGCATTTGTATGAGTAGTTTATCTTGTGGGATAAAAGGATGAATGATGGAATGCCTTATTTGCAAATGCGGAGAGGGGTGTGGGTATCTTTTTGACAAATTGCCCCAGTTTCCTTCCTATCCGTCGGATATAAATCGGATGGCCTATATTGCAGGATGGCAGGAACACCATCATCACCAACTCTGTTTTTTATAAGAGTAGGGAAAAAGTAGAAAAAAATAGAGAGTAGAGACGTAGAGATAAATATTAAATATAAAATAAATATAACAGTAGAGAAGAGAGTAGAGATAGCAGAGACGTCGGGAAAGGATTGCACGCGCGTGGGAAAAAGCGGCCTGGCGTGCGCTAGTTTTGGCGCGCGGCGTCCGGCGCGCTTTATAAAATTCAACGCCCTCCCACCGCTCTGTGCCTTGCCACCGCTCTCTCCCCGCTCTGCGCCTCGCCACCGCTTTCTCCCCGCTCTTTCTCGCCTCGCCGCCGCCGCGCCACCATGACGCCGCATCGCCGGGAAACTTGGGGATACAGCGGCGTCCGCGTGCGCCCCTCCGGCGGCTTCTCCGCCGAGATCCGGTTCCGCGGGATGCGCCTCGGCGTCGGCAATTTCAACACCGCCAACGAGGCCGCCCGCGCGTACGATGCGGTGGCGTGGCGCCTCCGGTGGCCTCATAGAACATTGAACTTCCCCAACGTGCCGACGCGGGAGCGGGCATAGGAGCTCGCGCCTCTGCCGCGGCTTATCACCGACGAGGATCGTCGCGACAACCAGAGGTGGGAGCACCGTCTCAGCATCGCCGAGATGGACAAGGAAGCCATGGCGCTGTGGCGCCAACGCTTCCCGCAGGGCATCATCAGCGAGCGCGAGTTCTACGAGCAAAGGAGGGCGGAGAGGGATAAGAGGAGGGCGGAGCAAGCCGCCTATCGCGAGGACAAGCATAGGCGAAAAGCGGACGCTCAATTCAACATGAGGCTAGGAGCAGCATCGCCCTGGGAATCCGATGACGATCGGTATCTTCACGCCTACAGTCAGATGTCGGAGGAGGACATCACCGAGGAGGAGTCCGACGATGAGGAGTAGTTGAATAATCTATTTTTTATCTATCTATGCTGAGAACTATCCTCTACTCTCTATCTCTAGTTCTCGATCTCAGCACTGTAAACGCTTTTTTAAAGCACCGCAAGTTGCGATTCTGTTGGAGATGCTCTAACATGGCAGACGAGTGCTTTAATGTTGCCCACAAGATGCGCGTAGTAGTATATTTTTCTTGCCATGTTGAGATTTTAAAACCACGAGTGCGAACATGCAGAGGAGCAATGAAGAACAAACACGGGATATTGGGGACATCTTCAAGGAGCGTGGCAAGTTAAAGAGGAGTTGCACCGAACCTGTAAAACGAGCTTTGGTAAGTAACACCCTTTCAATTACTTTCGTTTAGCCTCGTGTTCTTCGATGTGTATATGTTGTAGTTTCTGTTTCTCTTAAGCCTCGTGTTCTTCGATGTGTCATAAGAAGAGGCTTAATCGTCCTAATGCTTTCGTTTTTAGCTTGATGTAGGAAGTGGGTGTTCTCACCTTGTAGTTTGTTTTTATATTTTTTTTCCTTTTGAATTCACATCTCCCAGTTCTGTTTATCTGGCTTCTACTAAATGGATCTGGGTTGCTCTGAGTAATTATCTAAAAAAGAAGTAACTTCATGTCAGGATGCAGTTCCTGCGAGGAGGGAAGTATGGTCAACCTCGAGATCATGTTTCCAGAATGCGGCTGGATTACACACAAGGTGCCAGTTCCCTAATGATGCTGGATTAGACACAAGGTGCAAATTCCCAGATGATGCTGGATTACACACAAGCCAGGTGGAGTCGTCAGCTGTTCGTGTCCTCGTGGCTCTAGTAAAGGCTGAAAGAAAGCGTGCAGCAACCCTTGAGAATGTAGCTGAGTTCCTGAAGAAGCGAAAAGAGCAATTAGATGCTCTCTTCACCCATGCCAAAGAAGAGATGGAAGAAGCCAGAAATAAGCTAGCAGAGGCAGAGCAGGCTAGGTGTCTCCTGCTATCTAAAAATGTTGTCCATACAAAATTTCCTTCATAGTAGCTAGGTTCAAATGTTTATCCAGTCAGTATGCCTAATGTGATGTATGTGCATCTACTGATGTGGCACAAAATATTTTTTTTGGGTCATGTAATAACAGCAATTACTTTCCAAACAATAACAGACGAAGCATTGGACATGGTATAGTTCACGCGCATGCCCGACATTCCAAGTTCAACTTCCACATCAAACTCATGTTCACAGATATCTCCACATTCATACATAATGTCCACAACCATGATTCACTTCAAAGCCAAAAAAATTGAGGAGAGTTATGAATAAAGAAAAATCTCTAGTTCCTGCTACTAGTGTGAGCACAACAAGTCAAGACAATGCGTAATTAATTATATTTTGGTCACTTTTTGTGTTATAAAATGCCGGCCGGCTCGCGGAAGGACGTGTTGCCGGCACACGCGCGGATTCAATGAAGGCAGGCGGGGCAGTCTGAAGCCGGTTGCATGCGGCGAGGAGGCGTGTTCAGCCGGGCCTGCAGCGAGTGGGGCCCTCTTGGCCGGCGCACCGGTTCAATGCCTGCGCTATGAGAGGTCGCGTCCGTGTCAGAGCAATCACTCCCTCCAATCCTTTTTTTGTTTGCGTATAACGAAATCTTGTTTTCCATTCACATTTTACAAGTAAAATTCGTGGACAAACTTTGACCCAAAATACGATGGGGACTAGTAAACCAGAACGGAGGAAGTAGTTTTTTTAATCAAAGAAGGGTTTCCCCATTCCGATTTTCATTACTGAAAACCAACATCTAAATCTAAACATAGTATTTGCCCTAGAACTACCAGGTTCAACATCTCGCAACATAAACCCATACAACCATACGCCAAGGAGGTACGTAGTAGGTAGTACTATGAACTCCATTTTCGCTCCATACCAATTGTTCTAAAAACTACTTAGTACTTATAACGCGCCATTGAAAATACGATCTGTGGCAACTGGCGAGCCACCGCCTCCAAGTCGTTCACCTGTGGTCCCGACCATCAACTCCTACGGATCAAATTATCACGCGAGCTGACTATTCCTACAAAGGTGCGCTCCACCACGTACCCGGTACCCGCGAATGCAGCAATCGTGCACCTAGGGTTTTAGGGTTTATTTGTTAACGTTGCCTTTACGTAACACTCATGTGTGTGAGACAGCGAGAGACCGACAGCGTGCGTGCGCCTCTTCTCTTCATATATGTACTCCACCGTTTGTCTGGTGTCCACAAAATTATAATAACTACTAGAAATGTGCCAATGCATTGCCACACGATTTGAGTAGATTAATACATATTCACCGATTTGATAGAAAAAAATGTCTAGTTTTGAAATAAGTATATCACTAAAAAAATGTTATGTTTCACTCAAAATATATTCCTTTGGAGGTTTTGATGAGATAAGGGAAGGATGTTGTTGGTTTCAAGATTCGAGAAGTGGTATATGTCTAATTTCTACTCTTACTAGCAAGATGCCCGTGCGTTGCACGGAACATCAAGATCTTGTGGGAGAAAAGGATGAATGAGGGAAGGCCTTATCTGCAAATGTGGAGAGGAGTGCGGGTAAATTGCCATAGTTTCGTTCCTATCCGTCAGATATAAATCGGACGGCCTATATTCTAGGATGGCAGGCCCACCATCATCACCAACTCTGTTTTTTATCCCTACTCTTATAAAAAGCATAGTCGGTGATGATCGTGTGCCTGCCATCCTACAATATAGGTCGTCCGATCTATATCTGACGGATAGGAAGGAAACAATGGCAATTTTGCAAAAAGATACCCACACCCCTCTCCACACTTGCAAATAAGGCCTTCCCTTGTTCATCCTTTTCTCCCACAAGATAAACTACTCATACAAATGCATCTTCATGTTCCATGCAACGCATGGGCATCTTGCTAGTTGTTGCAAAAAGCCCATGTGTGTGAGAAAGAGAGGGAGAGAGGAGGAGGACGGAGTGCATGTGTGACAAAGACACAAAGAGTGTGTGTGCGAGAGGTATCAGCTTAAAATGAGGCGATAGTGTGTGTGTGCACGATCGAGAGGGCGTGTCTCAAGAAGGGAAGAAAAATCTACATAGATACAAGGAGCGGGAGAGAGACATGTATGCGATAGTGGAAGCACGAGTGTACGGGTGTATAAACCTATCTAGAGGCTAGTCGATAAATGTTTGTGAGAGAAATACGAGACGGGGGTGCGAAAGCGAGAGTTTTGTGTGTGTGAGAGAGAGACGGTAGTCGGGAAGGGGAGTGGAAGCAGGAGTTGTGTGTGTGTGAGAGAGAGAGGGGGGAGTTTGTCTGGTCGGTAAACAAATGAATAATGTCAGTCTGGGATGGAGACGAAAAGGAGACCGCAACAAATGTTGTGTCTACAGGAGAGAGAGAGAGAGAGAGAGTAATTTTAGTGGTATGATTCATATCTAGAGACATATAGGGTGTGTGAGAGAATCCCATAGAGAGAAACACAAAGTGAAAGACAAGTGGAGACTGTGTGTGTGGCGTTGAAAAAGAAAGCTTAGGTACCTAGTGATATGAGAGAACGGTAGAGACGTGAGAGATAATGAAAGCCGTGCAATGTATAATGATAGGGAGAGTGTGACACTTCTCAAGGGAGATGCCGAGAGACCATGTTTGCGAGGATAGTGTGACACCCAAAATTTTATTTGGATTTTTCAAAAAAAAAAAATTGACTTTAGGGAGGTGATTTAAACTTTTCTTCAAAAGAACCCTCCCTTTCAAAATATTTTTTATGGCAAGAGTTTTATTTGGATGCACCCAAGACTTGATGTTGGTCTTGGAGGTTCTTTCTTTTTATTTGGACTCAAACCAAAATGCTTTTCACTTGGGAAAAATGCCTTCGAAAATTTCTTTGAAAATACCCTATAGCTTTTGGAATAATCCTTTACCACTTTCAACAATTCCCTCTTGCCATGGCCTTAGTGCAAATCCACTCTCCTAAACCTTCCCTCATCTTTGGATCATGATTTGCACCAAATCCAGCAAGTTGAACCTCCCCATATGATTATTTTCCATTTAAATCTTATCAAAACAATTTCTGTCTTCTCTTCTAGCCCTTGGAGATTTACAAAGGAGCTACCATTTCTGTTTTGATTTTTGCCCCCAAACCAATTTCCCTCCCTAGTCCTTTGAACCCTCAACCAAGATCCATGAAGATCCATTGGTCTTCAGTTCAAATTTTTCAAACTACACTTGCTGCAAGTTTGGACCAGATTTGTCAAATTTGATGAAATTCATTCAAATCCTTCTCCAAAAATTCTGAGTAAAATCAGGCAGCCTCTGGGTACATTGAGTGGTCACCTCACCAAGTCCCAGCCCCAGGAAAATTTTCTCCTTGCCAAATCATTCTGTCCAACACCTGCAGAGCATTGTCAATGTCAAGTTTAGAAATTCAGAAATACAGTTCAGTGATCTACTGTCGTTTTCTTCAGAAACTGTTGTCGATCTCGACAGTGCCGCGTTGGCGCCTTGCTCCCCGTCACCTCCCCCTTGTCCCTGCACCGCACGAGCGCCTGGACGTTTGCGGACGTCGGCGACGTGCTGGAGGAGGTGCGCCGCCCCGTGACTGACGCCAGCGGCGGCTTTGCGGCCGCCAGAGAGAGGCGCCCGCAGACGGCGCCACCCAGCGCCGCCCAAGCCACCGGAGATCGCCGCGTGGCATTCCACTCCCCAGTGCACGCTGCCACCCTTGTCGTGAACCGCTGGGCGCGGAGCGCGCTCTCTGCCGCCGTCGTGCCCGTGCGGCCACCCCACCGTGGACCGGCGCCATTACGCCAAGACCGACCAGGATTAGCGGGGGAACGACACCAGTAACTCCCACTGATGCTGCCTGGCCACCTAAACCCCCTGCCAATCCACTACATCGCCGTAATTGCTCGCTGGAGATTCTCCGTTCACGGCCACCCCCTCGATCCGCCTATAAATAGAGGCCTCGAGCTTCAACTCGAGCCCACACCACCTCTGCACTCCACCTAGACCTCGCCAAGCCACTGGAAGAGCCCCGAGGGAGCTTTCTTCCCCGACTCCGGCCGCCGCGACCCGCCACGGGATCCAGCTCGATTCACTCCCGTGCGTGCACCTCTGCCTCCCATTTCTTGCCAGTAGCCCTCTAGTGCATCCCTCCTTCTGACCCGTGCTTCAATTCGAAGTTTGCAGCACCCCACCGGAGTTCTCCACCATCACCCGAACCGCCGTCCGCCGGAAAAAGTGTCGCCGTCGACGTGGTGCTCTCCGTCGGTCGAGTCCACCACCCACCGACGCGGAAGGACACGCTGAAGCTCTTGGTACACTCCGATCTCCCTGTCTCGCTGTGGTTCGACGCCGGCGACCACCGCAGTCTTCGGGCGCCGGCGAGCTTTTTAAACCTAACATGTGGACCCCCCTGTCAGCCTCTATTCTATTCCCCCTCGAAACGTTTTCTGTTGGCGCCTTCGGGCAAATATGTTTTCCCTTTGAGCTTGCGCGTTTCCATTCGAACCGTTTTCTGTTTTCTCAGTTGAACCCCTGGAACTTTTCTGTTTCATTACAGATGGGTCCCTGCACAGAAACCCTTATAACTTTTTAATAAGAAGTGATTTTTGAGTGATTCTTTTTCTGACAGTCTCAAAATTTTGTCTAGTTTTTAATGGGATTTATTTGGAAAAAATTTGGAGAAGTTTTATTGCACGCGTTGGTTTTCACATTAGTGCCCGTTTTCGTTATGCCGTAGGTTCCGGAAGAGGTGACGGAGCCGCGAACTTCGCCGAGCTAGACTCCGACTTCTCCGAACCAGGCAAGCATGTTTGAACCTTTGATATGATAGATGCTTTGCATGTTTGCGTGAGAGTTTGTGTGTGGCATATGAGTGTCGGTGAGTACCTCGTTGCTTGTGAGGCAACTACCCGCATGTTCCAAAGTTGCGATAATCTCTGGTGAGAGGTGGCCTAATCATGTGGTGACATGAAGGGCAGCAAGGTGGTACTGTTGTAGCATACCAGCCTTGCGTCATCCGACTGATTCCGACGTTAACGTGGACGGAATCACGTTATCGTTCTTTTCCCTTCCGTGCTACCACATGTTTCTTTTGCCAGGATGCGGTTTAGTAAGTTGGTAACCTCTTTCCGTGTACACACCAAACAGAGGGGCCGGGATGATGGTTCCATGGCCCTGGATTAAAGCCAGTCATCCGGTCAGGGGGCATGGGTGTTTCCGGTTGGGACCGAGAGGGGGGCACCCCCTTAGAGCGCGCGTATAGAAATTTGATCCCATGCTACGCGAGGTTGTAGCCTCCCCGTCTCAAGGTTTTTCTTGAACGTTGCCGAGGGTGATCCCTGGCTTCGGAATGTTGAATGGGTGTGTACTGGTTAGACGTGTTTCTTCCAAAACACCGTAAACGGAACTAGTCCCCGTGACTACTGAAATTCGTTGGCTGTGGTTAAGTACAAACTCTGCAGAGTCAAATCCTTCCAAATCATCGTTTCCATGATCAAGTAGGGTGATCAGTATATCCATATCTATCCTCGTGAAAATCTTATCCCCGGTGAACAAGCTCAAGTGGTAAACCCAGTTTAATTGTTATTCCTACGGATGGACTAACCTTATATTTGTCTCGTACTTGTAATAATTTATGTTCTCGAGGTACTGAATTATTGAGCTACAATATAAGCCCTTTATGTGACGTCGCTCAGACGTCCGACTGTGGCATGTTTGTCTTTTACTTTCAATATAAGCCCTTTATGTGATGTCGCTCAGACGTCCGACTGTGGCACGCACTGCCTTTATTTTCTTTTATAAGCCCTTTATGTGGTGTCCCCCGACTCCCGACTGCGGCATTATTATTCTTGCAGTTTCCTCTCGAGGAGTCATTCAGACCCTCGTTTGGCACCCAGTATTTATTTTGAGATTTCAGGAGGACTACCGCCCGACTTCTCTGCTATTTTCCCATGCATTATTATCTCTATGTCTGAACGCACTTGTTAATCTGTTCACATGCTTCATGTTTACATTTGTTATATCTTATGTCCGAACTGTCTTGCGAGTACTTTCATAGTACTCACCTGGCTTGTTGATTTGGCCAGATGTTGACGAAGGCGATCTCTTGGATGAAGAGTTTGATAGTGCGTCCGACGCCTAGAGGAGTCCCAGTCAGTCCTGTGCGATCCCGGATATTGGTCACTTGTTTTATATACGCTTCCGCCACCCACAATAAGTCTCCTCGAGCCTCACTCCGATGTTCGAAGAGCTGTAGTTTTCAGGAGTCATATCACCCACTCCGCTATGATATTTCCACCACCGTTGTTATCGTGAGTTAGTAGTTATGCCACCCTATCCGCCGTTATGTTGTATCGGCGTGTTTGTAATAAATTGTTGAGCAGTCCCCGCTCAACCTTGTATTATATTCAGTACTCCTGGTATTTTTCTTCTGTGACCAAGATATTGTCTACCAGTGAGAAGGAATTCTTCCTTACTGGTCCGTAAAAGGGATTGGTCTCTCAATAAATATTTTATTGAAAAACCGGTCGTGACAAGCTTGGTATCAGAGCCAGGCTGATTGTAGGAAGCCACTAGGTGCGATCGTTAATCGGTTATTAGCGTCTTTTGTACATTTTCAGCATTTTTGCAAATGTAGCTATTTTCTGTTGGTCATCATAAATTTATGACATGACTACTCAGAATTTTTGCCTACTTTTGTAGATGGCTGGCAGCAACTGCGAGACTCGAGTGTTCACGAACGTGCCCGAGGGGTTTGTCAAACTCCTCGTCTCCATCACCAAACTCGCGATCGGGCCAGCGACTCGCCCGGAGTTCACACTTTACCAGCACAAGCTCAGCGACGACGTGTCTATGCACCAAGCCGTGGTTCAATTCAAGGGAGGACGATCTGCAACTCGCCACTTCCGTTTTGTGGGAAGGGCCATGCCTACGGAGAGGCATGCCATGCAGATGGCTGCTCGTGAGGCGATAGCTCGCCTTCGGGACATTCTTCCTATGATGAAGACTCGCCGCTAACGCTATCTCCCATGCCATGTGCCATACACCTGTCACTATGCATTCGCCTGCCATCGGGGAGAGCGAGATGAAGCCATCGAGATGGTCGTGGAGTACCTCAAGGCTCTGGAGGAATCCTTCGACAACCTCATAGACGATCTTGTGGCTGCTCGCATGGACTTAGTCCGGGGCGGTCCTGCCAGCAGGAAGGAGCTTCTCCACACGGCACCGCCTCTGACATTCCTCTCGTCTTCAGCCTCCTATGCACCGGCCATTTTGGCCACTGCTCGCCGTCTGCCTACCACTATGGAGTTCGACCGAGTCATCGCTCCTACTCCAGTCAGAGCTGCACCGCCTGCCGCACCCGCTCTGCCGCCTGTCGCCCCTGCGCCATCACCGCAGCGCAGTGTCACGCGCCAGGAGCCTGCCAGAGAGGAGGTGGAGGTTGAATCCCCTGCTCCGCTGAGTCTTGCCCTCGGCAAGGGGAAGGACATCGTCACCATCTCCGACTGAGAGCGCCGAGTAGCCGCGCATTATGTCTGCTTGTATGATCTGTTTTCTCTGTACGCTAGTTTGTATTAGTGTGTTTGCTGCTTTCCGGAGTAGTACGCTAGTCTAAATAACATGTCAGGATTGTGTACGCACATCCTGAGTGCTGTATCGTGTGTTTGCTTTTCGCGTGTAAGATTTATGCTAAGCAGTTCTTCTCCGTGCAAAATCGTTTATGTTTTCTTGAAAAACTTGAGGTCTTTTAAATTGTTGCCTTTGCAAGATTTTCCTTGTGCCACACAGTTCTTCTCATGAGCTTTGCAAAATAATACCCCAGACTGGAAAAATGTCTCGTCCGTGGACTCGTTCCAAGCCCAATCAGCCAGAAGAAGTTTATGGGACACAGACTAGCAACAATTTCACTCAGGGTCAGTCCAGTCAACAGGACAGCGAAGCAGCCCTGTCTCAAGTATGCCGTCTCTTCAAACAAAGCCAGCAACATCACCAAGAGATGATGAATCACGTCATCAATATGGGAAACCACCGTGAACCCTATCAGCCTCATTCCAAGTTATCTGAGTTACAGAAAACTCGCCCTTCAACGTTTGCTCACACCGATAGGCCGCTAGAAGCCGACGATTGGCTTCGCGACATCGAAAGGAAACTGATTATTGCTCAGTGTTCTGATCATGAGAAGGTGCTTTATGCACCACACTACCTTACTGGAGCAGCCGCAGCATGGTGGGAAAACTTCCTACACATGCACCCCAGTGAACACAACATCACCTGGGAGGAGTTCAAGGAAGGCTTCCGTGGGGCACACATCCCCAGGAGCATCATAAAAATCAAGAAGAGGGAATTTGATGACCTGAAGCAAAGAGGCATGTCAGTGACAGAATACAATGGTCAGTTTACCCAGCTATCTCGTTATGCCTACGACGAGCACATGACAGAGAACAAGAAGATGGAAAAATTCCTGGACGGCCTGGCACCAGCACTAAGATGCCAACTGATTGTACACACCTTCCCGGATTTTAAAACCCTGGTTGACAAGGCCATTACCTTGGAGAATGAGCACCGTAGTCTGGAAGATATCCATAAGCGAAAAAGGGACAAGACGACTCTTGCTCGCAACAACCGAAGCAAGACTGAGGTTCCAAGGACAGAAGCAAGGAGATCCACGACTACTGATCCAAGGCCCGTCAGACAGTTTCATGCCAGGGACAAAGAGTTCACGTACCGTCCAGGGGTCACATGCTATGCTTGTGGAGAAGAAGGGCACTATGCTAAACAGTGCCCAAAGCCGAGGAACTCAGCCCCCAAGCCGAACAATGGTGGAAACAATCCAGCTCCCAAGCGCAACAATTTCAATCCCAACAACAACCACAGGAAGGGTCACCTGAACCACGTGACCAGGGAAGAAGCGCAGAATGCCCCAGACATCGTGCTCGGTACGTACCCTGTCAACACAGTACCTGCCACGGTTTTGTTTGATTCTGGAGCTTCCCATTCGTTCGTTTTGAAGAGTTTTGTTTTGCAACATGGTTTTCCGATACTCCCCTTGGAAAAATCTATGATCATCAAGTCCCCCGGAAATAAGCAAATCGCGCAGAGTTACTGCCAAGGAGTGGTCATTGAGTTCGAAGGACTACAGTTCCAAGCAAATCTCATCGTGTTGGAAAATAAAGGACTGGATGTCATCCTAGGGATGGACTGGTTGACCACCAACAAAGGGTTCATTGACTGTTTCAATCGAACCGTGATTCTCACTCACCATCACGGCAAGACAATAACGGTTACCGCTCAAGAAAGGCCACGGTCACGGCAACCGAAGCTGAACAAGGTGGACATTTCAGAATTGAGAAAAGTTCCAGTGGTATGCGAGTTTCCTGACGTATTTCCTGAAGAACTACCAGGCATGCCACCAGACCGAGAGATAGAGTTCAGCATCGAACTAGCACCTGGCACCGCTCCCATCTATAAGAAATCTTATAGAATGGCACCCTCAGAATTGGTGGAGTTGAAGAAGAAGATAAAGGAATTATTGGACAAAGGATTTATTCGAGCCATCTCCTCACCATGGGGTTTGCCAGTGTTGTTCGCCAAGAAAAAGGATGGGACACTGAGACTGTGTATAGATTATCGAGCTCTCAAGATGGTCACCATCAAAAACAAATATCCGATGCCACGGATAAATGATTTGTTTGACCAGCTCGCACAAGCCAAGGTGTTCTCAAAGATTGATTTGAGATCGGGATATCACCAATTGAAAGTATGGACAGAAGATATCCCCAAGACAACATTCACTTCCAAATATGGGTTGTATGAGTTCACAGTGATGCCTTTTGGACTAACGAACGCCCCCGCATATTCCGTCCACCTCATGAACAAGGTGTTTATGAAATTCATGGACAAATTTGTTGTGGTATTCATTGACGATATTCTGGTTTACTCAAGGACACCAGAAGAGCATGCTGAACATCTCAGAATTGTTTTGGGAGAATTAAGGAAACATCAGTTGTACGCCAAATTTAGCAAGTGCGGATTTTGGCTAAGGCAAGTTGGTTTCCTAGGCCATATATTGAACCAAGAAGGCGTGGCCGTAGACCCAGAAAAAGTCAAAGCCATACTTGTCTGGAAGCCACCCGCCAACGTTACAGATGTGCGGAGTTTCCTGGGAATGGCCGGATATTACCGGAGATTTATTGAAGGATTCTCCACTGTGGCGAAACCAATAACACAGGTTCTCAAGAAGGACAAGAAATTTGTATGGACGGAAGCATGCGAGAAAAGCTTCCAAGAACTCAAGAAGAAGCTAACAACCGCACCGGTCTTAACTGTGCCAGACATACACAAGAGTTTTGAAGTATATTGTGACGCGTCCCGAAAAGGCCTCGGATGTGTACTAATGCAGGATGGCAAGGTTGTCGCGTATGCCTCCAGGCAGCTGCGAAAACATGAGGAAAATTACCCAACACATGACTTGGAGCTAGCAGCAGTCATACATGCACTCAAGGAGTGGAGGCACTTTCTGTTGGGAAATCGCTGTGAAATATATACGGACCATAAGAGCCTCAAATATATTTTCACACAGCCAGAGCTGAACTTACGCCAACGACGCTGGTTGGAATTGGTCAAGGACTATGATGTCGGTATTCACTACCATCCAGGGAAAGCAAATGTAGTGGCCGATGCCCTTAGTCGAAACCCCAGCCCGGAAAATGACGGTCCCCAAAACTTGAGGCCTGAGTTTCAGCAAGAGTTCGCTAGGCTCAACATGATGTTAGTCTCTGAGGGCACCATAACAAATCTGGAGATACAACCCACCCTAGTGGAACAAATCAAGAAGGCTCAACAGGGACATCCTAGCATCGAAGGTATAAAGAAGAAAATGAACCTTGGTAAGGCTTCAGAGTTCGTCACAGACAGTGAAGGAATATTATGGTACGGAGACAGACTTTGCGTACCTAACATTGAGGAACTCAAGCAACAAATCTTAACCGAAAGCCACACCGCTCCATACTCGATCCACCCTGGAGGAACCAAAATGTACAAGGACATTCAGGAAAGATTTTGGTGGCACGGTATGAAGAGAGATATAGCCACATTTATTGCTTGTTGCGATTCATGCCAGCGCATCAAGGCCGAGCATCAAAAGCCAGCAGGGCTACTCCAGCCAAACAGGATACCGGAGTGGAAATGGGATGAAATAGGAATGGACTTCATTGTCGGATTACCTCGATCACAACGCGGAAATGACGCCATATGGGTCATCACAGACCGACTAACCAAGGTTGCTCATTTCATTCCCGTGAAGACTACCTACTCCACACAAAGACTGGCAAACTTTATCTCTCTCGTATAGTTTGTTTGCATGGAGTCCCAAAGACTATAATATCCGACCGAGGCACACAGTTTGTCTCCAAATTTTGGGATCACCTGCAACAGGCTCTGGGCACGCAGCTAACTTTCAGTACAACATACCACCCTCAGACTGATGGACAAACGGAACGTGTAAACCAAATCCTAGAGGATATGTTGAGAGCCTGTGTGCTCACCTATGGATCCAGTTGGGAAGAGAGTTTGTCGTATGCCGAATTTGCTTACAACAACAGTTACCAAGCCAGCTTGCAAATGGCACCTTTTGAAGCATTGTACGGACGGAGGTGTCGTACCCCACTAAATTGGTCAGAAACAGGTGACAGTCGTATCTTCGGCCCAGACATGCTTAAAGAGGCCGAGGAGAAAGTTAAGCAGATCGGGGACAGACTCAAGATAGCGCAGAGCCGACAAAAGAGCTACTACGATCAAAAGCATCGTGAGGTCAGCTTTGAACCCGGTGATTCCGTATACCTACGAGTGTCTCCTATGAGGGGCCTGCAACGGTTCAAAATTAAGGGGAAGCTAGCCCCGAGATTTATTGGACCATTCTGTATAATTGCACGAAGAGGCACGGTAGCCTACCAGCTAGACCTACCCAAGGAGTTGTCAGACGTACATGACGTATTCCACGTCTCACAATTGAGAAAATGTGTAAGTAGCCCGGAGAACCATGTATGTCATGAGGACATTGATGTACAACCAGATCTCACCTACAGAGAACGCCTAGTAAAGATATTGGAGGAGTCTGAACGGAGGACCCGACAGAAAACAACTAAATTTTTCAAAGTTCAGTGGAGCAACCACACCGGGGATGAAGCTACATGGGAAAGGGAAGATTTTCTTCAGGCAGAGTACCCATATCTATTTGAGGATCAGCAGAAATCTCGAGGACGTGATTTTTCCTAAGGGGGTAGGTGTTGTGACACCCAAAATTTTATTTGGATTTTTCAAAAAAAAATATTTGACTTAAGGGAGGTGATTTAAACTTTTCTTCAAAAGAACCCTCCCTTTCAAAATATTTTTTTATGGCAAGAGTTTTATTTGGATGCACCCAAGACTTGATGTTGGTCTTGGAGGTTCTTTCTTTTTATTTGGACTCAAACCAAAATGCTTTTCACTTGGGAAAAATGCCTTTGAAAATTCCTTTGAAAATACCCTATAGCTTTTGGAATAATCCTTTACCACTTTCAACAATTCCCTCTTGCCATGGCCTTAGTGCAAATCCACTCTCCTAAACCTTCCCTCATCTTTGGATCATGATTTGCACCAAATCCAGCAAGTTGAACCTCCCCATATGATTATTTTCCATTTAAATCTTATCAAAACAATTTCTGTCTTCTCTTCTAGCCCTTGGAGATTTACAAAGGAGCTACCATTTCTGTTTTGATTTTTGCCCCCCAAACCAATTTCCCTCCCTAGTCCTTTGAACACTCAACTAAGATCCATGAAGATCCACTGGTCTTCAGTTCAAATTTTTCAAACTACACTTGCTGCAAGTTTGGACCAGATTTGTCAAATTTGATGAAATTCATTCAAATCCTTCTCCAAAAATTCTGAGTAAAATCAGGCAGCCTCTGGGTACATTGAGTGGTCACCTCACCAAGTCCCAGCCCCAGGAAAAAATTTCTCCTTGCCAAATCATTCTGTCGAACACCTGCAGAGCATTGTCAATGTCAAGTTCAGAAATTCAGAAATACAGTTCAGTGATCTACTGTCGTTTTCTTCAGAAACTGTTGTCGATCTCGACAGTGCCGCGTTGGCGCCTTGCTCCCCGTCCCCTCCCCCTTGTCCCTGCACCGCACGAGCGCCTGGACGTTTGCGGACGTCGGCGACGTGCTGGAGGAGGTGCGCCGCCCCGTGACCGACGCCAGCGGCGGCTTTGCGGCCGCCAGAGAGAGGCGCGGCGCAGACGGCGCCACCCAGCGCCGCCCAAGCCACCGGAGATCGCCGCGTGGCCTTCCACTCCCCAGTGCGCGCTACCACCCTCGTCGTGAACCGCTGGGCGCGGAGCGCGCTCTCTGCCGCCGTCGTGCCCGTGCGGCCACCCCACCGTAGACCGGCGCCATTACGCCAAGACCGAGCAGGATTAGCGGGGGAACGACACCAGTAACTCCCACTGATGCTGCCTGGCCACCTAAACCCCCTGCCAATCCACTACATCGCCGTAATTGCTCGCCGGGGATTCTCCGTTCACGGCCACCCCCTCGATCCGCCTATAAATAGAGGCCCCGAGCTTCAACTCGAGCCCACACCACCTCTGCACTCCACCTAGACCTCGCCAAGCCACTGGAAGAGCCCCGAGGGAGCTTTCTTCCCCGACTCCGGCCGCCGCGACCCGCCACGGGATCCAGCTCGATTCACTCCCGTGCGTGCACCTCTGCCTTCCATTTCTTGCCAGTAGCCCTCTAGTGCATCCCTCCTTCTGACCCGCGCTTCAATTCGAAGTTTGCAGCACCCCACCGGAGTTCTCCACCATCACCCGAACCGCCGTCCGCCGAAAAAAGTGTCGCCGTCGACGTGGTGCTCTCCGTCAGTCGAGTCCACCACCCACCAATGCGGAAGGACATGCTGAAGCTCTTGGTACACTCCGATCTCCCTGTCTCGCCGTGGTTCGACGCCGGCGACCACCGCAGTCTTCGGGCGCTGGCGAGCTTTTTAAACCTGACATGTGGACCCCCCTGTCAGCCTCTATTCTATTCCCCCTCGAAACGTTTTCTGTTGGCGCCTTCGGGCAAATACGTTTTCCCTTTGAGCTTGCGCGTTTCCATTCGAACCGTTTTCTGTTTTCTCAGTTGAACCCCTGGAACTTTTCTGTTTCATTACAAATGGGTCCCTGGACAGAAACCCTTATAACTTTTTAATAAAAAGTGATTTTTGAGTGATTCTTTTTCTGACAGTCTCAAAATTTTGTCTAGTTTTTTATGGGATTTAGTTGGAAATTTTTGGAGAAGTTTTATTGCACGCGTTGGTTTTCACGTTAGTGCCCGTTTTCGTTATGCCGTAGGTTCCGGAAGAGGTGACGGAGCCGCGAACTTCGCCGAGCTAGACTCCGACTTCTCCGAACCAGGCAAGCATGTTTGAACCTTTGATATGATAGATGCTTTGCATGTTTGCGTGAGAGTTTGTGCGTGGCATATGAGTGTCGGTGAGTACCTCGTTGCTTGTGAGGCAACTACCCGCATGTTCCAAAGTTGCGATGATCTCTGGTGAGAGATGGCCTAATCATGTGGTGACATGAAGGGCAGCAAGGTGGTACTGTTGTAGCATACCAGCCTTGCGTCATCCGACTGATTCCGACGTTAACGTGGACGGAATCACGTTATCGTTCTTTTCCCTTCTGTGCTACCACATGTTTCTTTTGCCAGGATGTGGTTTAGTAAGTTGGTAACCTCTTTCCGTGTACACACCAAACAGAGGGGCCGGGATGATGGTTCCATGGCCCTGGATTAAAGCCAGTCATCCGGTCAGGGGGCATGGGTGTTTCCGGTTGGGACCGAGAGGGGGGGCACCCCCTTAGAGCGCGCGTATAGAAATTTGATCCCACGCTAGGCGAGGTTGTAGCCTCCCCGTCTCAAGGTTTTTCTTGAATGGTGCCGAGGGTGATCCCTGGCTTCGGAATGTTGAATGGGTGTGTACTGGTTAGACGTGTTTCTTCCAAAACACCGTAAACGGAACTAGTCCCCGTGACTACTGAAATCCGTTGGCTGTGGTTAAGTAAAAACTCTGCAGAGTCAAATCCTTCCGAATTATTGTATCCATGATCAAGTAGGGTGATCAGTATATCCATATCTATCCTCGTGAAAATCTTATCCCCGGTGAACAAGCTCAAGTGGTAAACCCAGTTTAATTGTTATTCCTACGGATGGACTAACCTTATATTTGTCTCGTACTTGTAATAATTTATGTTCTCGAGCTACTGAATTATTGAGCTACAATATAAGCCCTTTATGTGACGTCGCTCAGACGTCCGACTGTGGCATGTTTGTCTTTTACTTTCAATATAAGCCCTTTATGTGATGTCGCTCAGACGTCCGACTGTGGCACGCACTGCCTTTATTTTCTTTTATAAGCCCTTTATGTGGTGTCGCCCCGACGCCCGACTGCGGCATTTTTATTCTTGCAGTTTCCTCTCGAGGAGTCATTCAGACCCTCGTTTGGCACCGGTATTACTATTCTTGCAGTTTCCTCTCGAGGAGTCATTCAGACCCTCGTTTGGCACCCAGTATTTATTTTGAGATTTCGGGAGGACTACCGCCCGACTTCTCTGCTATTTTCCCATGCATTATTATCTCTATGTCTGAACGCACTTGTTAATCTGTTCACATGCTTCATGTTTACATTTGTTATATCTTATGTCCGAACTGTCTTGCGAGTACTTTCATAGTACTCACCTGGCTTGTTGATTTGGCCAGATGTTGACGAAGGCGATCTGTTGGATGAAGAGTTTGATAGTGCGTCCGACGCCTAGAGGAGTCCCAGTCAGTCCTGTGCGATCCCGGATATTGGTCACTTGTTTTATATACGCTTCCGCCACCCGCAATAAGTCTCCTCGAGCCTCACTCCGATGTTCGAAGAGCTGTAGTCTTCAGGAGTCATATCACCCACTCCGCTGTGATATTTCCACCACCGTTGTTATCGTGAGTTAGTAGTTATGCCACCCTATCCGCCGTTATGTTGTATCGGCGTGTTTGTAATAAATTGTTGAGCAGTCCCCGCTCAACCTTGTATTATATTCAGTACTCCTGGTATTTTTCTTCTGTGACCAAGATATTGTCTACCAGTGAGAAGGAATTCTTCCTTACTGGTCCGTAAAAGGGATTGGTCTCTCAATAAATATTTTATTGAAAAACCGGTCGTGACAGATAGGAGAAACATGAAGTGAGCATGCGGGTGAGCTGGAGAAAAGAGAGTGATACCTACATGAAGGAGCATGCATGCGAGAGAGATGGGCGTGAAAGGAGTGAACATAAAAGGGATTCAAATATTTGAATTCGAGATGATGATACATGTAATCCATACTCGAACCAAAATTGATCTATCAAACATGCATACTCATATGAATTCACGCGCATCTATGTTATTTAATATGTAGATATTACTGATCCATACATTTTAGTAGAACATAATTTGGTTTAAATTTTTGAATTCAACCTTATGATTTTGAGATCATTCTATTTGTAAAGCATATTATACATATAAAGGAGCAGAATTCTTTGTTGTGCTTTTGAAAGTATATATAAAAAATTATGTATATAGAATTTTATTCCAATCGAAAATGGATCCCACCCGAAAAAAATAGAATACAAACGGGATTCGAATTGAGTTGCCACGGTAAACGTGCACTCTGCAAAATTTGAACGAAGCGGGGAAAGTCGCGGTAACCGCCCGAAACCAAAATCTGTGAGATGGAAATTCCTACTGCCTATCCCTCCCACACAAAGCCTATCTACTCGATTTCTATAGGTTTTAATAGGGGTAGGTTTGTAATTTCACTCGAACGTGACATAACCGCCTCTCACCCGGATTCATACACGGTGGGCGCCAAAACATAGTGTGTCCTCGGCCGAAATCGACTCCCTCCCCGATTCATACACGGTGGGTGCCAAAAACAAACTCTCGTCGGCAAATATTTGGTGTATGCGAGATTACTGTCCTATCCCCAACCGACTAATATTGCTGTGATGTAGGAAATTTGATACGGGGGCTAAGTTTGTAAATTTCCTCGCATTTGAGACAAGCGCGCCCTGAAGACATGGTTCCCCCTTCCTCTCCACCTCCATATCCCCATTCGTACTCCGTGGGCGCCAAAACACCCTCTCCACCCCAGCCTCCTCTGCCCGCCACCCCATCCACCGCCGTCCTCCTCCGCCAGGCGGAGCTGATACCCCGACGCCGCCGTCCATTACAAGAGATCGACCTCTCTCATCCACGACTTCGGACCGGGATCCTTGCATCCTGTCCTCTCGCTTCATCCCCATCGTCGTCCACCTTGTCGGCGCCGCTCCTACGACCGTCTCGTCCACCGTGCCCCGCCGCCACCGCCTACCCTCCTAGATCTGCTTCCATGCCGCCGACAGCCATCGCTACCGCAGCACCGTCAAATTCTCAGCAGATGCATACACGGCGCCGCACCAGAGGCGGTACTCTTTCGTATCTGCTCAACTTATTTATCGCAGCAAGAAAATAGATCGCCATTGCTTTACTCTAATTTCTTGTCCATCACTTACTTGCTAGTTGAGAGCAAACATTGGTTGCGAAGTTGCCTTTGTCCGGTTTGCACCTTCAGATCCGCCATGGCATGCTCAACACTATACTCCCAATGCTTATGTTTTCCCCTTTTATATTCCACACTAGTTAAATCACAGTAGACTATATTTGAAAATTGGGTCAGTCGATTTTTCAGAGCTCGCCGGAGTTCGCTGGTGCGAACGAAGGGGCTCGGGTGGGGACTTTGGTTGTTGGGGGGGTGGTGGGGCCTCGCCGAACGAAGAAAACTCGGCGCAGGTGGGGGCGGGGGTGGGGGTGGGGTGGCGGAGGAACACAGACGGTGGGGGCCGATGGTCCGGCCGGCGGCCCGTGCGGTGTTCTGTATGGGAAGAATCGGAGACGAGGAAGAAGAAGGGTTAGGCGACATAGGATCTTCATCCAACCACCTGAAATGGTCGACTGACCCAAATGCAGACATGCCTTTATATTCAGTACCATCATCGTACCTGCTTAGCACTGCTCCTGAATCCATCAAGCTAAACAACGTGCCACTCATAATTCCAAACTTGTTGCTCAAGTACGAATCTGATATGATGCTGATATTACTAAAATAGATAACATTTAATTGGTCAGCCAATGTTCCTACTTTACTTTTGAAAAAGCATGTGCACCACATATAGAGAGACAGCAGGGAGTTGCTTTCTTAATGCGCTCTGGTTCATCATGTGTGGGCACTGGGCAACGACCATTTTATTATCCAAAATCTGCTTGCTCTTCTTTACCATGTTCCTCTTTCATTCTTCTTTAATAAGTACTCTCTCCGTTCCTAAATACAAGTCTTTGTATATATTCCACCATGGACTACATATGGAGCAAAATGAGTGAATCTACACTCTAAAATGTATCTGGATAGATCTGTATGTGATCCATAGTGGAAATCTCTACCAAGACTTATATTTTGGAATGGAGGGAGTATGATAGTAGTACAATATGTTCCTTGTAGTGAATATGGGCAGGGACATTTGCAGTGTAGAGGTCTATACGGTCGGTTGGTATGGACACTTTGAACTCGTCGGGCCTCTTTGATTCGTAGGATTTTGTAAACATGGGAATAGGATTTGTAGTGGCTTGCCCACTTGAATCCTATAAGAATAGCAAGGAAATGCGGGGAGCTGTGTCGCCTTTGAGAGTTACACTAATATTAACAGTACGGCACCTTCAGTTGAAGAGAGCTGGTATCCGAAGGCTTTCTAGCCGTACCGGCAATACTAGCACATATATTCCAGCAAGTTCCACTTTGCTGATTTTACTCTGATGCTTACGGTTTTCCCGTTATATCTACACTATGATCTATGTAGCTGCTTTGTGTCACACTAGCAGCAGTCCACTCTTGAAGCTAAACACCGCAATGACTTACAAAATTGGCATCAAGGCATTGAGTGCCATTCTGGATGCAATGAAACTCATACGCTCACCACCTGTTGATTCTTGTTCAGAATATGATCCTAATGACTATTCTAACCTCGAGGAGTCAAAGGCAGATGGCCCGTCCTGTTCACCCATCAAGGTGCCTGTTCTAATTTGGCAAGGTTTTATTGATTGCGCGTATCTTGCATATGTTGTCTTGCATTTCTTCTACTTTGTTGCACCACCATCTGCTTAGTTTACTCATCATATATGTCGAGATGCCATGCCCATCCATTATCAATACATATTCCATCTGTCATCATACCATGTTTTTCCACTCAGATGATGTTCTTGTGCATCATACATCAAAAAGGAAGAGGGTGATTGCCGAACTTGAAGGAGCACCAGCAAAGTCCTTGAAAAACGTGGTTGTGCTGGAGAAATCAGACAGCACCCCACTTATATTGGTTGTACAACCAGTGACACAAAACGTAGGACCAACTCCAGCAGACTGTACCCATACTTCACTGGCCACACCACTAGCCGCACCACACAGGACCTGCACTCCAGCAAAAGGTATGCCGATTTCAGTTGCCATAGCACCAGCCGTACCACAAAAAAATCCCACTCAAGCAAAAAGTACAGCAAGTCCACCGGCCGAAGACCTATCCCAACTGCAGAGATGGCCAATTCCTGCAGATTGGAACCACATTGCAATTATTCCCAGTTTAAAAGACAATGATTTCAATGTTGTTAGGGACTACGTGCATATATTCCCATCATGGGAAGATTATAGTGAAGACAAACACCATTTTCACATCTTCCTGTCCCACTTACGTGTAAGTGCTATTATTCATGGTGATTATTTTCCTATTTTCTGCTGATTGAACACATCAATGATTTACATTACATTGTTGTAAGTAGGCGAGGGTTAATCTGGATAGTCATGACGAGCAAAGCTTGCTTGCGCTTTTCAAGGAAGCATTGCAGCAGTATCGGTGTTACCTGAGGAAATCACACTTTGATGGCAAGTCTATAAACGAATTTCTGGTGAAGTCTCCTGTGCTAAATTTAGAAGACATTGAATGGAAAAACCTTGTTATGCACTGGACTCGTTCCGAGGATGACGTACTGTCTATGATATCGCATGACAATTTGAACTTCTACTTTTCCGCATGTGCCTTACGGATCTTTTTTGCAGGAAATCTGCTTGAAAAAGAATTCCGGTTTGAAAAGAACGACAAGATATCGCAAATATGCTGCCCGCTGCTTTGCTCTTGTTAGTACATGTTTTCCTGTATCACTGTACTTGCATGCATACCTGGTTCATTATGTGACAGAAGTATGCATGATAGCTTGCTTATCAATTTTTCGCTCCAAATTATCTGATCTGTATGAATGGTTACATAAGTGTAGAATATATCCAATGCCAATGAAAATTTTTAGCTCTGCATTGTTCTTGTAAGTACCTGTTGTCCTTTACAGTGTACTTATATTGACAGGTAGTTGTTCATGTACCATCACTCTGCAGCTTATTTTCCTTTGCCCTCCATTTTCTACACATAAGATCTATATTTACTCTTACCATAAGGTTGGATAACACCGATGGTACTGAAGAAGTTTAGCTCTGCATTGCTCTTGGCTGTACCTTTTGCCTGTATCGCTGTACTTACATTTATAGCTACTTGGTTATGTAGCATCACTCTTCATCTTATCTTAAATATTCTCCATTTTTTCTTATATTGTCACATCTATATTTACTTTTAAAAAATGTAGAATAAAGGCAATGCTTATGAAGAAGATTATGTGGTAAACTTCTTGAATTCCCCCCCCCCCATCAGCATGGACAAGGGCTTTATAGAGCCTACCTCCACCAATAATGTAAGTTTGTCCTTCTCAAGCCTTCAAACTTTGTTGTGTATATTTGGTTAGGCATGACTGCAACAGCTGTTTATTTTTGGTGTTTGCATCAAATTGCATGTTTAAAGTTTATTATGTACTCCAGTTCTTAAACAAAAGTTTGTCCTTCTCAATTTAAGTTTTCAGTTGTACAACCAAGTTCCTTCTTCATACCATGTAAATTAAACTATACAGAGCAAGTGATCTTATTTTGCCAATCTGAAATGGGATAAATTGACAGCACACTAACCATTGATACTTATGAGTTCTTGATCTGTAATCCAGAGGTGTCGTGAAGTTGCCAACTCCTTCACAATGTCATTTCCTGCCATGTCTTGACCTGAACAATACCATATTTTGTTAATGCTATTTTAAATTGTGTCACTTTATTCGTCAGTAAGAAATGTGATGAATTGTCAGCACTGATACTTGTATGTGCAAAACCTGTCATCTGTCTGCTTGTTTATCTTTCAGAGTGAGGAGGATATAAGTGTCAAACAAGTGCAGCCTCACCAGCTTGCGCAGCTGCTTGCGCTGCAGCTCCCGAGCAGGGCTAACCTTTCTTGAACTCTATTGAAGTGTTGTCTGTTTTGTATATTATTTTGTCGGCGTGTTTAGTTGCACTGGTGGCGATCTTTGATGCCCAGTGTATGTAATCTGTTGTCTGCTTTTGCTTTATTATCATAGTGGCGAACTTTGATGCCCAGTGGATGTAATATGCCGTAATTTCTTTATTGTATAGTCTAGGTTTTTTTCTTATTCACGATGCTGCAGTTATTTTATTGTATATATATCCTGTCTTCGCAGTAAACCGGCCAAACCGTAAAATTACGGTACATAATCGGGTCGTCATGCAAATCACCATGTATGATCTGCATCATGGGCCCCGTCATCTTGGTCTGTTAACAGGCCTAAATGTAAACTGGCCCACTAGTATATTCGGGCCTTTAATAGGCCGAGTAAACCGCCGACCCTATTTTACCAGGAAAACTCAATGGGCCTTTAGGAGGCGGAAAAGTAGGTTGGACCTGAAACGTGCCGAACAGCTCACGGGCCGGCAGCAGGCCGAAATAGACCCCGACCCATGAATGTGCCAATCAAATCATGGGCTTATAACAGGCCAAAATTGTCTCGGTCCTTGTTTGGCCCAATCAGATTATCGGCTGCGAGCAGGCCAGATGCAAACCGGGCCGTAGTTAGGCCAAACTATATGACGGGCTTTTAACAGGCTGAAATTAATATAGGGCCAGAATGTTAAACGGGCCCTTAACAGGCCAAAACTAATATCAGGCCAAATTACTAAATGGGCCTTTTGCAAATGGGCCCAAAAGCGTAGCATCCAGTTGACGGGCCGAATCTAATATGGGCCATAATTTAGCCCAAAGCCTCTTAAAGGGCCGGACCTGATCTGGGCCGTAATTTGGCCCAGAACATGGTAGGCTTTTAACGGGCCAGATCTCATATGGGCCATTATTAGGCCCAGAACATGGCAGGCCCTTAATGGACCGGATCAAATATGGGCCGGCATTTGGCCCAAAACATGGCAGCCAGTTAATGGGCCGGCCTACTAGGGTCCTCAAAATCTTGTGGGCCTACAGCTGGGCCGGCCCATTAATGTCGGCGAAATCTCATGGGCCCTTAGCTGGGCCGGCCCATTATGGTCCACAAATATCTTGTGGGCCTTCACCTGGGCCGGCCCATTATGGCGCGCAAAAATCTTGTGGGCCTTTACCTAGGCCGGCCCATTATGGCCCGCAAAATCTTGTGGGCCTTTAGCTCGCCCGTCCCATTATAGGCCGCAAAATCTTGTGGGCCTTTAGTTGGGCTGACCCATTTAAACTTTATGGACCACTGTTGGGCCGTGCCACGTGTCGACGTATCATAGGCGCTTTGGGTCCAATGAGTGGATGACATCTGGCCCAACGGTGAGCCGACACGTGTTTCCTCCAGCCAATGATGATTTTACACGTGGAAAATCCCCATTGGTCGGGGCTGTTAATGGGTTATTGGATCCAAAACTGGACTTGATAGCTTAACGACGTTCCGTTACGGTGGATGCCACATGTCGGTCACCCTTGACGAAAGCACTTCTGTGACGCGCGATTTATCGTCATGGCAGTGGACACTTCCGTGATGATAATGTTGGTAATGTCATGGAACACTTCTACGACAGCACAGGTATGACTATCTTGATTCTGTCATAAATTTGTCATGGATGTACATGCATGACAAAAAACGCGACCTACTGTGACAAACACGTATCATCACAGAACTGTCTTTTTTTTGTAGTGACGCCTTCTATTCGACCGGGCGTTATGACTTGTGGGACCTACATGTCAGTCTGCACAAAGATCCCCGAGTGACCTCCTACCTCCGGCCCGTCCACCTAGTCATCCTCGGCCATGGGACGCAGCTACCGCCGCCGGCAGAAGGCGAGGTCAAAACTGCCGGCGGTGCGGAGCCCATCTTGCGGCAGCCCGGATGCCAGCTCCGTCCGGCGCTTGCGGCCGCTAGCTAGCCAAGATAGCTCCGTCCAGCTGCTTGTCTGCAAGGTTTGCTAGCTAGATTGGCACGGCGGCGCAGCGGCTTGCTCGCGCGCGCCGCGCTAAGGCCAGCCATCTGTCTCAAGCGAAGGCCAGCGCGGCGGCTTGCTCGCTCGTGAGTCACGCTCGGGCCAGCCTGCCAACCTGTGCGGAGGCCAGCGCGGCGTCCGGCCCGTCCGGCGGAGCAGCGGCCAACTCGCTCATCACCGGTGCCACCGACGAACACGCATGAGCACTGTTTGAAGTAATGTTCAGGAAAAATAATGATTTGAGGGGGAATAACAGGATAGAAGGTCAGATGTGGGTCCCTCGTGTCAACGGTCAAACAAAATGTGTTGGTTTAAGCTGCCTCGTCAGCACGGACGTGTATAAAAAAACCCTGTCATAAATGAGTTTAAACTAACCTAATCGGTAGGTAGTAGTTTTTGGCGTGGATTAAGAAATTTTGGGTATGTTTTTGCTATTTTTTGTACAATAGATTCTTCCTAGGGCTGGTTGAAGGTGGTAGTTTTTTGTTAAATACTCTACATATTGTAAGTAGGAGTGAAAGTTAAGCTTTGGAACCCAATAAGCAAGGCTAGTTACATAGTGCATATGTGTACATGATTGAAAGTAAATATCCACCATGAGTGACTAATATCTTGATGGAAAACTCGAAACTATGGAATACTAGGGGAAAAATTTGCATGGTTGGAAATACTAGCAATGTTCATGTGTGTTGCAACGAATCATAATTAGAATAATATTTATTCACAAACTTGATACAAAACACTCTAATTTTGATATACATATATCACTCGAGATATATTATGTTTCAATTAGAATATATTCCTTGGGCTGTTTTGGTGAGGTCAGGGAGGGATGTGGTTGGTTTTAAGATACTAATTATGGGTTTTTCTGCAAATTGGTAGACAGGTGGGATGTTTGTGAGAAAAGGCAACAACTTACCTCATAGTCTTTAGATGTAGATCTAATGGTCACAAACGATGGATGGCAGACACACCATCATCACCAACTTAGTCTTCTGTAGGAGTACTAGCAAGATCCGTGCATTGCACAGAACATCAAGATGCATTTTTTTATAAAAAACACTCGTTGTGATTGACCCATGCGGGAGTAATCCCATGTGTAAAAACTAATGATATCTCGAGAAATAGGAGATAAGGTGAAGAGGAGTGGGGCGTGGTGGTGATCGGTGGTCGGACTGAGCGGAGGCATGGGGATTGATGACGCCGGCAGCGCCACCAGGCCAGTTTGTTCCAGAGGCTTCCTTTCTTAATTGCTCAACAATGAGGTTGTTGGAGATAAGGATGAACGAGGGAAGGCCTTGTCTGCAAATGTGGAGAGGGGTGCGGGTATCTTTTAGTTTAATTTCCATCAGTCAGACATAGATCGGACGGTCTATATTGCAAGATGGCACGCTTACCATCATCACCAACTCGGTTTTTTTATAAGATAAGAAATATAAGTATGGAGATACAAACGTATTATCGATACTTGTTTCCATAAACTAGCATCTACATTCTATTCAACGCCTCAGCATGTGAGGCCTTAGCACAATGACTTCTCGACTGTGTAAAACAATGGTTTTCCCGTCGCCGATAAGGAGGGGGTGACGGCGGCGCGCTTTTTGGCTTGCTCTAGTCCTAGTAGTCATACTAGGTGGTCTAAGCACGTGTAGATTTATTCTTTTTCACGTCTCGTGTTCGCCGTATTGCCACGACTGTTGATGAATAGACGGTAAGTTATTCACGGGGAAACCCTTGTTGAGCGTGTTTGCGAGAGAGAGAGTGTGTGTGTGTGTGTGTGTGCGTGTGTGATATGTCTAGAGACTGAGGCAATGATAATAGATTCTTTGTGTCTATGTGTGTGGAGGATAGAGAGAGACATGTACATGGGGATTTGTGTTGACGTGGAGACACATATACATAATTAGAGAGTGAGTGTGCGAGATGCACATGCGGACATGGGGAGAGATGAGGATCTAGATTAATGGGTGTTTGTGCGTGTCTGTGTGTGTTTGTGCGCGCGTTTGTGTGTGAGAGGGAGTGTGTGTATGTGGAGTAGAGAGACCACTAATGATGTAAACCTAGTATAAGGGAAGGGGGAATGGTGTGACATGTGTAGTAGCGGGATAGCATGGGTGCGGGCGGGGGGAGCAGACTATTTGGAAGAGACATCGATTGTGTGTGGGAGAGGGGTGTGAGAGCGAGAGAGAGAGAGAGAGCTAGCGACGGAGAGAGAGAGAGAGACAAAGAGAGTAAGAGAGGGGGCGAGAAAGGGGGCGTTTGTGTCCATAAATGGCGTATAGATAGGGAGACAATGTTGATGTTGTTTGAAATTGGCCTATGTATGGAGACGCAAGGGAAGCGAGTCATCGTGTGTGTGATAGGGACTTCATGAGAGATCTAGAATAGATGGTGTAGAGAACAATGTGCGAGATCGAGAACGATGATACATTAGGGAGCTATGGAAAGAGTCACGACATAGATGTATACAGGAGGAGCTGGGGCGGGTCTGCATGTGGGAGCGATAGAAAGAGGAGAGTGGTGCACAAGGAGACAAAGTGTGCTTGTTTTGCAGTGGGGGTGGTGTGTGAGGTGAGTGTGCGAGAACCACATAACTAGGGAGATAGACGTTTGGGGGCGATGTTTTGTGTGTATGGGAAAGATACACTCTACATAGTGCGTGTGCTTGGGAAAGAGAGATGCCGGGAGACCTAGCTAGAGAGTGGGGGAAGAGATGTGTGCATGCCCAAGAGATAAAGTGATAGAGACCTATATTGGGGTCCGGACTTTCGAAGAGAGAGGGGTGTTAATGTGCTCGTGTGTTGGTGTTTGGGGAGAGAATGACTTATGTGTGTGGGGGGCGACGAGGGGGGTTTGCTTCAGATAAAGAGTGAGGTGTCTATATTTGAGGGACTTTAGCGTAATTGAGATATACATGGTCAATAGTGTGTGCACTCAAGGTTGATCAATTTGTTTCACAGTTTGGACTATGAGATAACGATACTTTTGAACATGTGTGATATACTTTGATGTACCAAAATTACAAACCTAAGATTGGAATTTTGGAATTTGACTCCATCATTAGCTTTTGTAATTCATTTAAACGGGGGTACATTTTTAAGCCGGGATTTCGTGATTTCAAATTCATATATCAAACCTAGATATATACACATACGGGCATGTTCAAACTTTATAATCATCCACTTTATTCATACACATACACATTTTTGCTTTTGTCATCATATTTAGGATAAACACATTTGGAATTTCATTTGAATTGGACCATATGATGGTATTTTCTTGTAGTAGCTCAATGATCCATATTTGAATTGAATGGACAATCTAAGTTTCGAGTTGGAGACATTGATTTTAAAAACTTGCACCTTTTTTGCGTGCAAAACAAACAAATTCTCGGCCATGATATCATAGTCGGCCGTACAAGAGCAGAATATAATTTCACGCGCCAAAAGCTTTCAAACTTCCCGCTCACATCGAAATATCTCGCGCCCGAAAGTTTAGCCCTGCAATATTCCTATTTTACCCCTGCCACGTGAACGGAAAAGGGCTGCTTTGGTAACTCCATTGTTTTC